>NC_065523.1:7110526-7111672 GCF_006386435.1 Epinephelus moara | reverse complement strand
TTAAAAAGAGTATTACCAAATATCATACACCCAGATCAATGTGGATTCCTGCAAGGTAGATCTATTACCGATAATATTAGACAAGTAATTGAAGTAATTGAATATTATGACCAGAAAAACATTCCTGCCTTGATTTTTTCTGTCGATTTTGAGAAAGCTTTTGATAAAGTACGTTTGGATTTCATTTATAAATGTTTAGAATATTTTAATTTTGGACCCTCTTTGATTAACTGGATTAAAGTAATTTATAGTAATTCTAACTGTAAAGTCCTAAATAACGGATTTTTTTAAGAAACAATTAAGTTACACAGAAGACTGAAACAGGGTTGTCCGATTTCAGCGTACTTATTTATTCTAGCTATAGAAATTTTAGCCCAAAAAGTGAGAGCAAATAGTAAAATTGAAGGTTTGAGAATATTTACTTTAGAATCAAAAGTTTCAATGTATGCGGATGATGTAAATTTTCAAATACAACCAAATATAACAACTTTTACTGCACTAGTTGATGAGTTAAATGATTTTTCTAGTATTTCTGGTTTGAAGCCTAATTATGAAAAATGTACAGTACTGCGTATAGGGTCCTTAAGAGGCTCCAACTTTGAGTTTTGTTGTGACCTGCCAGTTAATTGGTCTGATGGTCCTATAGATGTTTTAGGTATACATGTGCCTAGAAATATGGAACATATAACAAAAGAAAACTTTGAAAGAAAGCTTCTTAAAAGTGACAGATTATTAAAAGCCTGGAGAATAGCTAGTCTGACTGTTTATGGGAAAATAATAGTGTTAAATTCTTTGGTGATCCCTCAGTTTGTTTACATCCTTATGGCATTACCATCACCAAAGGAGGATCTTTTTAAAAAATATGAAAGAATGGTTTTTGGCTTTTTATGGAGCGGCAAGCCAGACAAAATAAAGCGTGGTTACTTATATAACGATTACAGCTATGGTGGGCTTAATCTATTGAGCCTCAGAGCACTTAACTTTGCATTGAAGGCATCCCTTGTGCCCAAATTGAACTCAAATCCCCAATGGTTTTCAGCAAAGCTATTAACAACCTTTCATCCTCTTTTTCATAAACAACTTTATCCTTACTTTCAGTTAACTGCCTCTCAATTTGCTCTGTTGAAGAGAAAAGCTTTTCCTTAT
>NC_065523.1:7042219-7109832 GCF_006386435.1 Epinephelus moara | reverse complement strand
TATTATTATTATTATTATTATTATTATTATTTTCCTTCTTGAAATCTAATCTCCTTAAAAACTACAACAGGAAGCCAATTTATCTTTGTTCTCTTTTTGATCATTAAGTCTTTAGGCTGCTGTTTGTCCTGTTGATGGTGGTTTCTGTTTTTTGTGTGTTTTTGTGAAGATGTATGTTTTGTTGTTTTAATGTCTTGGTTTTGTAAACTGTGTGCTATGTGTTGTATATTTTTAGATTTGTTTGTGTCTTGTCCCTGTATTTTGTTGCTGTTGTTGTTTTGTGTTTAATTAATAAAAAAATAAATAAAAAAAAATCACATGAATACATTGAGTAAAATGAATAATACAGACAATTTGCCAATGATGTAAGAAAACTCTATTTCTATTCTGTTCTCTGTAAACCAGTGGACTCATATGTTTGAGCATTACAACCCCATTAAATGAGTCATTTCACTGTCGGGATTTAATCCATTTGCTCTAATAACATGTGGAAAGTCTAGAAGAACTGCACAATTGAATCTTCTTATCCCCATTCAAGATAGCGGAGTGCTACACAGGAAGTAGCCATCTCAGCCAGTGGAAGGTAGCACTTGACAACCGTAAGTCTCTAGTGTGCCTGCTTGAACAGTGTGGAGGCAGTGATGATAATCCCCAGATCATCTCGGTAAATCCATATGCTACAGTTGAACCCTTTTGGCTTCATATGCCACGAACTATCAAGGAATGAATAGGGTCATGCCTCCAATGCTGTATCCAGTTCTCTTGATACATCCATGGTTCAAATGCCCAACTTTACAGCAAAACAACATGTTCACATGTTTGCCTGCTACTAAAAAAATGGTTTTGATCTCTATAGCTAATTTACATGTGCATGACAACTGTACAGGGGGCTGAGTTTCTATATAACTCACCTGCTTAAATGTTATTAAGGCTTACTGTTATGCATAATCAAGGGTGTGGCTGCATTGAGTGACAGGTGGGGCTGTCCATTGACAAGTCATTACCATGGTTACAATGATAATAAGGTAACACAACCATGGTGTAACCCCAAACTTACAGAGTCGTAGCCAAAGCTGTTGCTATCTCAGTGTGTTTTCAGTTCATGAAAGTTAATTTTAATGTTTTGGTTGCCTTAAAAAAGTCTTGCTCAGTGTTTGGTTGTAAGGAAGACCCTCTAAGGAGTCTGATATTTAGTTTTTCAAACAGAAAAATCCTTTCAAACCTGACAAAACAGATTTGTGTCCCAGGACATTGCCATGCAAATGATTAAGAGTAGGATTGATTAAAAAAAAAAAAAAACCTCAAAAAAGGACATAAATGTTTACATCTACTAGTGAGCATACACTTTTGTACTGCACATGATGGCCAATAACGACAACCTTGTAGAAAATAACTATAACCTGAAATCATCAAGGTCAAGAGACAGCATACACACGATGAGCTTTGCTAGACCTAAGCTAAAGAGCTCCATCGGCTCCAATCACAATCTTTTTAAAATCCCCTGTGTTCTGATCCCCAGGGGTTTTAAATAAGATACTCAGTGTCAGCCTGGGCTCTCTTCTGAAGGGATCTGCATAAATTACATCACAAAACCAACAAGTTATAGGCCCAGTATTTAGAAAAAGGGAAGCAATGGGAGTGTGCTTACTTGTGCACTCTTATATCAGAGAACATCCTGATAGAGCACTGATAGCAACTGACAAAGAAAAAATGACTTCAAATAAAGATAGCATGATGTGTTCTGAGTTGAAATGGGGTCACCCCAGCACAAAAAAGAAAATAAGGTGATGAAGATGAAGGATATAAGATATAAGATGTAAGACTTTTCTATGATGTCAAGGAACAGACGCATCAGAGTACACTATGAAGGTCACTGCTCCAGGGGGCCTCTGATATTAGCTTTGGGTTGAATCTAAATGTCCAGACTTCACCAAGTGACAAATGCCATGTAATAGCAGCTACACTACAAAATGGTTAGTACTAACTTTCAACAACACACTACATACCTCATCTGTGTCAAACTCGCACAGAGCCTCAACTGGCAATATCTTTGAGGGGGTTTCCCTGCGGAAGTGAAGAGGTGAAACCTGCAGGCTGCGCTTCTGAAGAGCCTTGATCTTTTCATCAAAGTTGTCCATGGCCTTGGCTTGGTCCTACACACACACACACAGTGCACCATATTTTTCAGTGTTGTAGAAGCAGTCGGTGGTACTGCCTAATGTAGAGAAATACTCACATCCAGCTCCCTGATCAGACCCTCCATCTGATACACATCTTTGAACTCTGGGTTGTACTTCTGGTTGAGCTCTGTATCCATCCGCTTCAGCAGATCCTGAGTGTCACGCGCTTCCTTTTGGTACTAAGAACACACACAGACACCAATGAGCTTTACCTGTTTAAATGTGTACATGTGTTAGAAGTTTGTACAGTTCTGTGGAGTGCTTATCTGTCGACTGTGTCTAACCTTGTGGTACTCATTCATGAGTTTGAGGTGGTTTTCCTCACAGATGAGCAGGTTCAGGTACTCCTTCCAGTCAGCGTGGACTGCCTCCATATGAGCCTGAGAAACAACAATGTGTGTAAGCATGTGATCATTAAAATGAAGAGAAGTAATTTCATAGTCCAAGCACATTTTAAAATATAGCTGCGATTCTGGGATTCAAGCCAGCAAGGACTGTTAGAAGTTGAAGTTGCAATAAAGATAATTAACAGGTTTTATAATGATCAAACAGAAGCTAATTCATTGTTGTGTCAAATCTTTGCCGGGGCAGGCTCTCCTTTGGCAGCACTGTGGACCCCTATTGGTCAGTTGCAGAAACATTTTGGGGACATGCTTCAATAGCTTCACTAAAAATATTTACCAAGTCTGGTAATGTTTGGAAAAAACTGTCATTGATTTATTTACAAATTTTGCACCAGGCCATTACACTTGTTTGGAGGTGGTGGCACCCTCTATTGAGCGATTTTGAAATAGTTTTACACATGTGGCTCAACACTGTTATGACACCTATCTTACAAGTTTTGGATGATTGGACAAACAAAATCAGATTTATAGTCTGATTTGTGTTAAGCCTTCAGGCTTGAACCCCCAACAAGTTTACCAATGTGCTGTACATTTTTCAAGGCAGGGTTAATCAGTATATCAGTAAAAGAAAATTTAATCCTTATGAAAGATAAGTCCAAGCAGAAGCATGTATGGAAAGAAAAGAAGAGGGTCTGGGATTAATCCTTGGAGAACCCCGACAGAGTCAGTGTGGAAGTTCAGGAAGCCCAAATAACAAGGGATAAAAGTAAAACTCTAAGAACGTATATGAAATGAGTAAATTAATGAGTCTGTACCTCAATAACATTCTTCCCTGGATGATCAGAGGCAACCAGCTTCTCTCCGTCATCATTCAGTTTGGTGATGGTGGCCTCCTTGGACTCCAGACATTTACTGATGAAGTTCTGTTGGGGAAAGAAAGATGTGCTGAGAAAACGGGGGACCACATTGTTCTCATTTGTTATTGTCCATCCTTGTATACAGCACGTAACATTTACACTGATGCTCATTTTATATATGCAGCTTGTTTTTATTTGTCATGCGTCCTACCTCATACTGCCTCTGGCGAGCTGGGTAGTCCAGGTTGGTGTCACTCCAGTCATAGCCGATCCTCTCCTCAGCCTGCTGGTCCATCCAGTACAGCTCATTGGTGCAGCGCTGCATGTAGTCCCGCAAGCTCAGCAGGTTGCGCTGGCGTTCACTGGAACTGGCCTAACCAAGAGAAGGAATAGCTTAGAGCCACTAACACATTTTCAAACATGATGACTCAGAATCCCCGGGAGCTATAGCACTAAGCTAACAAATTAATTTGAGAAAAGTACAGTCTTATATATGATAAAAAGTGCTAATCTACTGAAGGTTTGTAGTATTAGAAAGGTTTCGTCAAAGTAAAAGTAACCTATTTAGGTGAATTGAACAGTTTCTAAGTGCTTTAAAAAACGGTACATTGTCATCTTGAAGCCCTTAGGTGTAGACTTTTTATGTAATTATATAATGCTTCAAATTATTCTGATGGATTTTTTTGGTTTTGTTTTGTTTTTGTAGAAAAATGAGACAATCTTGGTAAAAACTGGTGGTCTCTATGTGCTGACTCCCTGCAGTTATCATGCCAATGGCACACTCCCTCAAAACTTGGGACATCTGTGGTATTGTGTTGTGTGATCAAACTGCACATTTTAGAGCAGTGTTTTATTGTGACCATCCCAAGGCACACCTGTGTAGTAATGATGCTGTTTAATCAGCATCTTGATATTTCACACCTGTCCTGTGGATGGATTATGTTGGAAAAGGATAAGTGCTTACTAACACAGATTTGAACAAAGTTGTGACCAAAATCTGCGAGAAATATATCTACTGAGTGCATAAAAAAATCTTAGAACTAAAAAGGCTGGACACTGTAGTTTTTAACAAACATTAATCAAACAGGGGGAGGTAGTACATTTGTTGGGGGCTGTTTTCAATGTGTATTAATCTACATTTGGTGAGTATTTGTGGCAGCAGGACAGTGTATGAGGGATCGAATCTAAATGAAATACAGTGTGTGCCTTCAACACATTCACTGTTGGTTTTGGTCGGCGCATGGGATTTGATGATAAGAGAAAAAATATAGAAAATAACCAGCCTGTAGTGTTTTGAACAAACGGAATGAACAATTTATTCGAATGTGAAGACTCCGACACTGGCAGGTGAAGACACATTGGGTGTGTGCATAATATGACACAATAAACTTGCAAGGAAGTGTGTTGTTTTTTGTTTTTTGTTTTTTACAGACAATATGGAACGACACAGAAACTCCCTGAGGGGCTAATAAAATCAGGCTGGTGATGAGGGATGGAATGGCTCTTCATTTAAGACCAGCCTACAGTCACAGGTTTGGCTGATTAAAATAATACACAGGTGATCAGGGAGCACACAAAGTACACCCCCGGGGGCCGAGAAAATGAATGTGTGTGAGGGAGTTATTTACCAGTAGCTTGCTGTACTTCTGCTGGAGGCTACTGACGTATTCCTGAAGAAACAAAGAAAACAGGAAGAGTGAAAAACAAGATAAACAAGACAAGGGAGAAATTTTTAAACAGAGAACTTCTGCAAATTGCACACTACTGTGCACTGCGACTATAAATGGTCATTTGGAGAGTGAAGTACTCCTTTAGGTAAAAGTATGCAAGCTTTTAATCATAATAAGCAATTGTGCAATTTATTCTCAATATAAACGATGTAAAAAACATAGTGTTAACCATTCAGTGTTTGTGTTGTGGTTGTTTGCACATGTGTTGCTAATGCTATTTCTTTAGTTAGGGTTACATTATTTTGTCTTTTTTGTGACTAATAAATAACCAAAACATACAGTATAATATCCAGTTCAACCAATATATCTAATCAACTAACAGTTACATGACTACTACTGCTCATCAAACCCAAACCCAAAATAAAACCTGACGTCATTCAGTTTTTCTGGTTTCCTGCTTGTACCTTGTCTCCGCTGCTGGAGATGTGAGGAGCCAGAGCCTCCACCTCGCTGTGGAAGATGTTGTGTTCCTCCACCTCATTTTCCACAGATGGCAGGTCCTGGCCAAAGCCCTTGTTGTTCAGGTTGTCCTGAGCAAAGAGACAAAACAACAAACTTTAGACCACACCACCACATGCAAACAGTTTGGACTTCACTTTGTCTGGCTACTACTTATATTAACTGTGTCTGTAATATTGTTGAATTGACCAGGCAGTGTACGTAGAAAGTCGATTAGTAGTCGACAGTGTAAGAGCTTAGGGCCTTCACTATGCACAGTAGTCCACATTATGTCAAATCCCTATGCATTGAATTGTTGTATGCTGCGCCACATTTAACTTTTTCAACATTATTTTCTCATGTGAAGAGATATCAACATTGTTTAATTTCTGCTTTGGTAATTTTTTTTAACTTTGTCACCTTTAGACTGACTGATCAATTTTTCCTATCACTCCTAATTCTTTAGATTGATCCAGTTTTTTTTTTTACTTCTTATAGCAGAGCTTTGTTAGTTCATTAATGCTGCATTCATAGAAATTTTAGCAACTTGGGACAGCAGTACAAGCTGTAAAACATCCTATCTAATGTGTTAGCAAACAGTTGCCTGTTTAAACACCCAGCAGGCACAGAGCAATGTTAGCACTCATCAAGAGTCATGTGTTTGTCTACCCGATGGTCGAGAGCTCTCCTTTTAGCTCTGGTTTGGTCTCAACCAACGTCTGAGAAAAACTTTGTGTCTCTTTAGCTGCTAAATGTTCCACTATGTTGGCAAGGTAGTCTCTAACTGTGTCTGTCTGCTGATTGCTGCTGAACAGGTAGAGTATGGTGGGCTTAAAGGGCATTTCACTGAAAACAGCAGCATGCTGCTGCTGCAAACAAGGCCGATATTTGTTTTAAAAAATTACATACTATTTATGTAACTTTATAATGAATCCCAGTAAGAAGAGCAAGACACAAATTTACCTACCCATAGTGTACGTGTAACTTTATCATGATCTAGTTTGGGAGTCTTTTTTTTTTTTATTAAAATACATTTCTGACATCGGTTTCACATCTGGTTTCAGTAAGTAATGACAGTGACTCTGGACTGGACCTGTTTTTTGTAAACTACTTTGGACCCAAGATGGTCTTAACTTTTGTACAAGACTGTGGATGTACAAGAGAAAGTGTACATTAGGTGACCTTGAGCTTTGACCACCAAAATATAATCAGTTTATTGTTGATTACGAGTGGACGTTTGTGCCAAATTTAGAGAAATTCTCTTAAGGCATTTGTGGGATATCTTGGATGGATGGTCAATCCAAATACATAATGTCACTGGCCATGCATAAAAACACATTAGAAACGTCAGGAAAGTGTACAGATGAGTGACTTGACAATATATATCATGTATTTTCAAATTTATTTTAGTGTTTTTCCTAATTATACAGTTATAGATATGATAGGTAAGGCCTGGGAAATATATCAATGTTATTTTGATATCATGATATTAACTAGATATCGTCTTAGATTTTAGATATTGTAGTTTGGTAAGTGTTGTCTTTTCCTAGTTTTAAAGACTGCATTACAGTAAAGTGATGTACTTTTCACAACTTACCACACTGTTCTAGCTGTTCTATTATTTGTCTTTACCCACTTGGTCACTATATCCACCCCACTGATGATTATTGATCGAAAATTTCAGTACGTAGATATTTTGTGAAAGCAAAAACACTCAACCCTACAATATTGTCACAATATTGATATCGAGGTATTTGGTCAAAAATATTGTGATATTTGATTTTCTCACAGTGGTACCCTGTGTGAGTGTACAGGTCTGCTTCCTACCAATTTCTCATCCATCATGGTGCCCCAGTTGATGCTGGGCCTCCCCTCAGTGCGGGTCAGGTGGTAGATACGTTCATGGTCCTCTCTCAGCTTCATCACTTTCTCACGCAGCTGCTTCATGCTGAACACACACACACACACACACACACACACATTGAATTCCTTAAATTCAGCATGGCAAGACAAAAGACTAAACTTCTGACTAAAGAATCATGAGCTATTGATGGTAGCTTAACAACGATTGCAAAAATGGCAAAATGGAAGCTATTAGAAATAATTAGCAAATGAAAACAGTCTTTCTGTCAGAGAAGATCAACTGAGAGCAGATGAGTGGGGACACTGTTGCTGCATTGATGGTATTAGTGTTGTGGAAATTAACATTATACCTAATTTATAAAAACAAATAGGCCTAAGCAGATAATCACATTTGCATTAACTAGGGAACTGGGAAATTAAGGTTTGTCTCTTATGCAGTATAATTTTGCTCAGAATAATGTCCTGGTTCTCTCTGCCACTGAGGTATATATTTATGAGTTCACCAAATGGCGTCAGCTTGCTGACACTAACACACATGTCATCTTCTGGATATTGTAGTTTAGATATTTTGGTAATGTCATACAGCACAGTTAGTAAAAGCCCAGGAGCTGAGTGCTACTGACTCTTTTTCTATCATCTCTGCCTGTGGATGCTGGAGGCGCTTGGCGTTGATGGCGTCGTCATCCAGGCCATTGAGCAGCTCCAGAGAGCTGAGGATTCTCTTGTTGGTGTCATCCTGATACAGAGGCTGCTTCCCCTCATTAATCTTACTCACATCCTGCAGGATAATGTCAGAAAGTCAGTCAGGTGCAGTCAGACACTTCTACTCGTTGTTTAAATCTAAGTAAAGACAAACAGCTGCAGAATACACAAACAAAGTGAAGCACATGTTTTTGTCTGAATTTTCTTCCCTTCTTATAAGCTACTTTAGAAAATATAAGAGGTTGTTTTTATGGTGAGGAGTTGAATAGTGTTTTTTCTTTTGTTTTTACTTTTTACAATTGCTGAAAAGTCAGTGAAACAGAAGTTAGAGCAACTTTAGCTTCAGCGAAAAGGAATATGCGGGCTCGGTTTAGTTTCGTGAGATTTAAGTCAAATCCTCAAAATCTGATTGGAATTGGGATTAGAAGAAATGGGTGGGCTTAGTGACTGCAGTGTGATATGTGGCTGTAGAGAGATACAGCGCTGTTTGACTGTAAACATCCACACACACTCTCTCACCTGTGCCCTTAGAGTAGGAGGAAGAGGGTAAGGATTAAATGAGAACTTTGGACTTTAACCACATTCTTTTGAAATGTCAACAAAGTTTTTGCTGAAATTCAGACACACACCTCTCACTTAGATACTGCTCTGCCTGCAACCAACACTAGCTAATGGTCAAGTGTAGTTTTATATGATGGGCAGGGTTTGCTAGTCGCTACACTGTTTTTGTGTTTATCCCCATTAATGTATTTGTTTGCTGTAGTTTAGATCTAATTAATCTAATCTTCTAAAAATACAAGCTTTGTTACAGCTGCAGAACAGAAAACATTAATTGATGCAGTAAAGTGCATCTACAATGATCATTATACCCTGTAGTCCACATTATTCAATAAATAAAATACAGACAGACACCAAAAAACCCAGATGATGTCATCAGAGTTCTAAAGGTGTGAGCTTGGAGACAACAAAAAGACTGCTGGCAAGCTGGCCCATACTAGGGACCAAAAGTCAGGACATTTATTGCTGCTGCTTCCATTCTTTTTTAATTAAATCTGTCTCTTGAAAATCCTCCAAGAGAAATATGACAAAAATGAAGCCAATGGGAAAGTGCCAAAAGTTGCAGTTCCTCTAGTGGCCACTTGAGGCTGGCTCCGAGAGTAAGTCATTCCCCATAGACCCCTATGTTAAATGCCCAACTTTACAGCAGAAATTAATATGTTTACAGCCTGGCACAAAAAAATGTTTTGGTCTTCATGGCATTTCAACATTCATGACAACTGAATGGGAGACAATTTTTATATAACTCTGCTGTTAAAATGTTATTAGGGCTTAAAGTTACGCAATCATAAAGGCCACTTTACAGGACAGGAGCCAGATGTTCAGCAAAAATTAGCATTAGCATTATCACAGTCAACCATAGCTGTGAATACACCATGCTAACAAAGCTAGCAGCTAGCGTTAGGATTATCACCATCCTTTTGTCTAAATACGGTCACTTCTGGCTCCAAAAAGACAAGACGGCGACAGTCAAAATGCCAAATGGAAGGCTTCAAAATGGGAGTCCACAAACCAATGACGCCAAGGTGACTATGTCCATTATTTTATATAGTTTATGAATAAAATACAGAAAATAAACCTAAATAAAATAGCATTACACTAATTTATTGTTATTCATCAATCGTCTTGTATTTGTCAGTATTAACAGATCTCTGAGGCTTTTGGGAGACTGTATCATCAGACTGTACCTTGTTGAGATTCTGCTCGATGTCATAGCAGTTCTTCTCCACTTTATCAGCATTCTTCTGCAGTTTGTCGATCAAAGTGCTAAGTTCTGTGGCCGGAGCCCTGGAAGACAAACAGAGAGGTGAATGGGGACACTGTCTGTTATAGCCACTGTTTCCCACCTTAATTATCATCAGAGTCATTAATAGTGTAATTTCCAATCTCACTCTGAGTCACAGCAACCCTTACTCTATTTAATACTGTCAGAGCCTATGAGAACATGTCGAAATGTCAGTGTTGATACTGAATACAAATCAACATCACAGAGGTCTTTATTCAATTCATTAGAGCTGTAGCTTGAGTGGTCAGCTGGAACTTTGTATACTGCACACTTTATGGGAATGTCCATACATTTAAAAACCCAGAAGGCAGTAGATACTAATGCTACAAAAATTGCAATTGGTGAAATAAAACAAGCAATTTGAAGACATCACCTAGGATCTGACAGATAAATAAATAATGAAAACAGCCATTAGTTGCAGCCCTAAGAGATAAAAGATTATTAAAGCTAGCAGTGGAGATAGATTTGTATTTTCAAGAAGTTTATCCAGAGAGTGTTGCTAAAGGCATGGGGTTATTTAAATCCAATGATTTTTAACTCATTGAGAATATTCATTCACAATTATCTGCCAATTCTATTTGATATTTTGTTAGCAAGTTCACAATTTGGCACTAGAGTAATGGCAATCCTTTACTGTACTCTACTGTGATTCTTTACTGCACTCGACTGTGTTTCTTTACTGCACTCTGCTGAGTTTCTTTACTGCACTCTATTGTGTATTTTACTGCACTCTACTGTTTTTTACTGCACTCTACTGTGTTTCTTTACTGTACTCTACTGCAATTCTTTACTGTGCTCCTCATGTTTTGCCAGCATTGCCAGTTATACAGATCAAAAGTAAACCCATCTGTTGTCTAGACAAAGTGCCCTCTGCAGCCTGGGGTCTGTACTCTGCCAAAGATCTTTTGTAAGGGAAGACGCTCCGGTCTGTAACACCACTGTACAATCAGATGGACTCAATGTTTCTGTATTTCAAATAACTCCAACCCTATCTTGCATCACATCAATTTTAGGGTTTGCTTTCTCTCAGTTAAACTTTCATTCAAATCAAATAAGTCAAGTAGCTTGTGGAAGATAAGGTGTGTCAGATGAAGTAGGCTACAGCTGTTATCTCAATGTGTTGGTACATATCTAATGAAAATGTATGTAAATTTAAGTATCAGATCAGACTCTGTATCAGCAGATATCCAGTGTTAAAGGACTCTGATCGGGATTGGAGCCAAATAAACTGATCCTTGATATTAACAGCTAATTTCATGGTGATCTGGACAATACTTTGAAAAATGTTGGATAGACAAACCAAACTAACACACTGTACACTGTAAACTCTTAGACTTTGTTGCTGGTGTGCTAAAATTCCTTTACTAATCAAAAACAGTTTACATAACATGTGTATTAGGCCTCCTTCAGAAAAACAAAAACACCATACATGGTTTGGATTTGTTCAAAATGACTCAAAACAACCTGAGTCTTAATAACACTGTGATACAGCACATCTACTGTACATAATAAATGAGAACACCACCATATTGCAATGAGCTAGTTTTATAGCTATTGATGACTTAATTAGAAATAACCTGATGGCCTCTATTCAACATTTATTTCCTTTGGGGTGCTCATAACAAGAAGATGAGTCATAACACACACCATTGCCAGAAATGGATCTGACAGACTGGATGGAAATGATCATAACTCATTATAATATATAGCATTATATAACTGTCCCAGTCAGAGTTCAATGAACACTCATTGGTAGGTAGGCTATTGGTGCTGACAGGACACACGCAGGTTTATAACACAGTTGACATATCTCCTTCAAGTGAATTAAACTAGCCCAGCAGGTTTTTGCCTCTCTGTGACTATTTGCACTCATTGTAATGTGTGTTAAAGAGCTTGTGGGAAGCATAAGCTCAGTGTTAATATGGAGCACAGAAACCAACCATCTGATCACTTTCACGACTGTCTTGATGTATTCCTTTACCTGCCAACTTCAAGAGCAAGTTGTCCCTAAAGCCTGACTGATATATAAGCATGCCCGATTTCACTGACTGATTTTATATTTATGGTGTCTTAATTTGTAGTTTCAATTTATTCTGAGCTTTCGGTCTCTTAGACCTTCATCAGAGCATACATGAATCAACACTGGACAGGCAGGTAAGTGTAACCAATCTTAGTCTAATCACTGGGGGTATGCAACACACCTGTGCACAACCATGGTGGTAAAAGCTCCACCTCCTGGGAGTTGTAGTTTTTAAGTACAGAGTAGAGCACTGGGAGGCATACAAATTAAAGTCATTATTGTTATAATATACCAAAATACAGAAAAAGTTGGAACATAGAGAATACAGAAACAACATATACAATCAGGAAGCACCTTATAATAGCTCCAAATAATTTCATTCCATTGTAAATGGGGCTTTCAGAAGGTTCAGGCTCAAGCCATCATTAATCAGAGATCCCCAGATCTATAAAACAAACAGCTCAGAACAAAAGTAGGGCAAAGTGCCATGGAGGGATATCAAGCAAAAGAAATCATGAACCAGTGAGCCCAGATTGTATAACAAATGGATAAAAGAAATATCTTGGATTACAGTATAATCATCACAGTATCAAAATCCTCATTGAGACCCGTAGGCTGAAGTGCATCTAAAGTGTCAAATTCATGGTAAGTATCAAGTAATTCTAAGTCAGAAATACCAAAGATATGTGCGAGGTCATTCAGAAACAGTGTCTCCATTTCACTGTTTGTCCACCAGAGAGCACTAACAAGTTTATTATTGGTAGTGTAAAATGTCCCATTCAGTACATCTCTGTTACCTTTTCATCAAACGTAGTGGTTCATTATCAAATATTGTGTTAAAGAAATAAATATTGGCGACATATTGTAATCAGACTTTTGGGGATATTGGTACCAACCTCAAAGATGCAGTAGCAATTTACTTTTTGTTTATTTATATAAATTATTGAAAGAATTCCACACATCCATTTAACACTGCATATTTTTTACAGTGTACCCAAAATGATGTCTTCAAATGATACCAGGAAATGTTAGGACATTAATGTTACAGATTAACTACAACAAAGGCAATGCTCTTCACTGTACTTGAAACGTGACTTTGGTGTGTGTGTGTGTGTGTGTGTGTGTGTGTGTGTGTGTTATTGTGCCGGTGACAGGCACAGAGCAAAACGAGTCCATGTCTGTCGATTCAGAACCAACATCCATCTCCTCACACACACATTCACATCCACACCCATTCACCATTTGTACACAAGTTACATAACGTTTACTGAATGCACGCTGGACGCTAACTTAAATTTCAAAGCCCCTGCTGAAATAAAATAATGTCAGAACAAGTTTGAACTAGTATATACTGTAGAGTTGTGCAGAAGCAGCTGATAGTTTGTCTGCCAAGGCCTTGCCAAATGAAAAATACCCTGAGGGGGATTTCTGTCTCTTTAGAGCACCGCCTAATGATAGCAAACACGTACAGTTCTCTTTTCTCACTGAAACCTTCAAACCAACAGACTGCACGTCTCCTAAATCACATGTATTTGGATTGCTTCTACACAACTCCATGCATGAGGACCAAAAGAACATCAACTGGTTGTTAAATGCAAGGCATAAACACAGTTGACAATACTATTCCCTTGCATGCATTGAAATGATTAAAAGTACTGGTTTGTACAGAGCATGTGTAGGAAAATTCATGTTTTCAAAGCAGATGTTTTTGTTCTTAAATTCAGAACAGATGAAAACTAACCCTGCCTTGGTCTTTTGTGTTTAGCAGTCACACTGACTGTGCTCAAAGATAATAGCCTTGTGTTACATAACAAGAAACTGTTTTCTTGATTCCCAGGATACTGCTTTTTAATCATAGTTCAAGTGTCTAAAAACAATGCTGGAATAATTCTACCTGCTCTACTATGTATTCTGTGCTCCAAACATCTTGTCAATAGTTTCCAGGGAGGCTCACTGGCTCTGATTCAATGTTTTGAGTGCGGTTATGTTGGTTCTGGGAAGGAACTGGCACCGGAGCGTTAGCTTGAGAAACACAACTCAGATGTTTCCACAGGGAGAAGGTGAAATTAAAACCAGAAAGCTCTAGTACTATGTCATAGAGGGTGTGGAGGGCCGCTGCTGTTAGTGAGCGTCCCAGCAAAACATCAGTCCTGCTCTGTATCAGCTGCCTGCTCTCTGTCCATATGTTGCAGCTCTAGATACATGGATGGATTATGAAACAGTGGATCATTGGGCCTCCTATTGTGATTGTTTTACATGTCTCTGTAGTCGTTTTGTGCCTCTTGAGATTGATTTGCTTGTCTTAAAGGTCATTTCATATGACTTTGAAGTCGTATTTCGCCTGTTTGTGGTTGTTTTGTGTGTCTTTGTTGTCGTTTTGGATTATGTGTCTTTGAGGTCGATTTACATATGTTGGTGATTGTTTTGTGTGTCTTTGTTGTTGTTATGAGTCTTTGAGGTTGTTTAATGTCTGTTTGTAGTTGTGCTTTGTAGTCGTATTGACTCTCTATGAGGCTTAGAGCTTCCCTGAACAACTGGGCCCCTGACCCTGTGCTATCCATGTTGTTATAAGTAGAGATAATAAATTCCAAAGTATAAAGTGCCTCCTTGCTGCCTGTTTTATACTTTCCTCTTACCCAACTTTATATGAAGAGAAACATTATAACAACCCTAAACTAGAATTTCGCCTTATTATTTTTTGGATGCAAAGGTACGCACTAATTCCCAGCTCCGAGGCTTTGGCGATCTAGCCATCTTTGGATCTAATGCTTCAACCTGAAGCTGTCATTAGCCTGACTAACACTGAGAGCTTGCTAGATACTGGAGATCAAAACACACTTTTTTTTTCTTAACAAACATTAACTAAAAAAAGAGGAGCAACATGAGGAGAATGAAGCAGTGCACAAACTGTGTGTTGGTGGTTATCAGAGTACAGTAAATGTGAAGCACTGCATGATAAAATCTTATCTTTACTATCGCATCCTCACTATCTTGTTACCTGATGAGTAAAAACCAATAATAGCTACAAAAATGCAAATTAATCAGTGATTTGGTATGGATTTCTTTGACTAAGTGATTTCAATTATTAAGATGCCACTGCATAGCACAGTACAAAGACTAGGAGCCCTTTGGCAGGAGATAGAGCATCACTTTTCTCTTGATGGCTGTTATAGAGTGGGTGGGGGGAACACACCTACACTAGAGAATTACTATTTGAAAAAAAAAAAGATTAGTCAGTCTTTTGGTACTCGACACCAGAGGGTGTTATTTTTGAGGCCCCTGGCCCCCCTAACACCTGCTGAGTGACAGGGAGCATTACAGCATTCCTCTTTCTAGGTAGCTGGTTGAAAGCAGGACTCTTGGTTGAAATGTAAATGTGCAGCTTAGAGATAATGATTTAACTTCAGTCTCAACATATGCACTGTATCATTTCCAGGGTGGAAAACTATACTGGTTTCACCTTCACCACACCAACCCAGTGAAATGACACAGTGACAGGGAAGGGCTTGGTGCAGCTATATGGTGGGAGAGGCTGCAAACCATTCCTCATTGTCTTTCTAAGGAGGACAGGCAAATACTTATCAAACCAGTTACTACAACTTTACTGCACAGCCTATCAACCACACCCTCACTGGAGTTAAAGCACAACTTGTGCAACCTAATCTACAATCTCTCGTTTTATCTTAAATAATCATTAATCATATGGACACCAGCTCATTTTATCCACATTGCATCCCAATCATATATTGAGTAGACTCAAACTATCTTAAGCCTTGCACCAAAACTGTTTTACTTGACAGTTTACCTTTAATAGTTTGTATGAAGCAAGTTAGACCACTATAGGGCGCGCCTTGTTCACTAGTTGCGTGTACAATATATGCACCATACTCCATTAAAAACTGTACTTAATATAAATGACGACATCTGATAATGTTCTGTGTTCTGTGACTGAATACGATGTGATGTTTTATTCGGCAGGTATGTATTCCAAGTATGATACATTAATTATACTTCATTCTTATTTATTTGTACTTTTAAATACTTTTCACACTAGTCTTTAGCCTGCCCGCTACGGTGCATTTTGGTGATGTAATAAAGGAGTTACTCATACTATTATTCCCATAATGAAGACACACTGAGGCATTAGGTAAAGTAAGTACAGGTAGCCTCGGTAATTGTGTGACTTCATCGCAAAGTAAGGTCACTTTAAATGGGACGTTTTTTGTATGACGTCTGGCAGTAGAGGTAAGGACTAGGAATACAACAAACCAGTTCCGTAAGATTCAAAACACAGCTTCACTGTGCGCAGAAGAAGTCAAAGCTACCTCTAGAATAAAGCCTCCTACTTACGTTGACTTTGGTTGCGTTATAGCGGTGGTCCTACTCTTTTTCTTGAACATGTTGACAGGTCACCTGTCTGTGGCTTCCGACAAGAAAACAATCCCAGCAGGACAGGTGAAGCTCAGCTGTGTGCGCGAGTCCTCTGCTCGTTCCGCTGCTCCTGGTGCGTTTGTGTCGTGTGTCAGATGTGTCCACACAGCCTTCTCGATGTCAGAGCTTCCACTCCCACAGACACTGTAGCAGCGACACTGCACTTATCCCCTCCTGGAAAATTCACTTTAAGTTTTCACACCCAGCCTGTGTACCTGTCAGCCAGCAGAGGACAGGTGGGGCCACAGGGACAGGCCCCGCCCTCCCGCTGGCCTCTCAGGTATTCACAGCAGAGCACACACACACACACACACACACACACACACACACACACACACACACACACACAGGCTAATATGCAAAACTACAGGAATAAAATAAGAAGTGCGTGTGAGAAATAAGAATTAAATACAAAATCAGATTTAAAAAGAAAAAGTTACTGGTGTCACTACAGTATAGGCTATTGCACATTAATATGCCAAAAAAATAAACAAATGCAAAGCTATGTGAAACAGGGTGTGACAACAAATTTATGTTTTAAAGAAAACAAAGTGTGTGTGTTTGTACAGTCAGTGTGTTGTAGTGCAGGCTAACATATTTACAGATTAAGTTTTCAGCACAGAGTGGGAGAAGGGTATAACATGATGACATAGCCTATATTAATAAACTACAGAGTCCATGAAGTCCTTGGTGGGCTGCATGTGTGCGTGGGTGAGTGAGCTACTTTGTAGCTGGGGGGTGTGGCAGCAGAGAGTACACTGGCTGAACCAGTCAGACAATGTCCTCCTACTATGTGAATGTTGTCTGTGTGTGTGTGTGTGTGTGTGTGTGTGTTTGTGTGTGTGTGTGTGGTATGTGACAGTGATACTATTACTGTCCACAGGATTTCCAGGTGAACTACTGCCTAACTGAACAAGAACGTAAGGGTACATCAAACTAGATTACACATCAGAGCCTTGACGAGCTCATGTGCACTGTGACCTACTATTTTGGCATGTGATCAGCATTTGAATTAGGCTACATCTGTGTTCACTGCAGTTCATTTTATTTTTTGCTTAATTTCATGTACGATACTTTTGGCTAAATTTGAACCCGCAGAGCGGCCACACAGGAGCAGTGGTGGATAAAGTACCAGAAAGCCACACTTGAGCAAAAGCACAGATATCTTACCAGAAATGACTTGGGTAGTGTTTGAAGTCACCTAAATGTCAGTAAATGTTTAGAAATTTGAAAATGATTTAGTTTATTTCTTCTTAACATGTACACCACCTTAAAAATGGAGCGTACATTACATGTGAAACAAAAAAGGTCACAACCTAAAGGATTTAAAGAACAGAATCATTTTTTCCTTCCCTCCCATTCATTTATTCATCTGTCAGTCCGTCCCTTCTCCCTTCCATCCTTCATTCCCTATTTTGTTGTAAGTAACAAAGATGTTTAGGGGAAATGTATTAAAGAGATATTTACATTTATTTTGGAAATTTAGTGGAGTAAAACTGAAAGTAAACAGAAATATAAAAACTCAAGTAAAGTACAAATAGTCTCAAAAAATACTTACCAAGTACTGTAACCAAGTAGTGTTTTTCTACACCTGCAAATGGAATCTAATTGAGAAAGAACGATATGTTTTGCACTTCCATAAAGGTGAGGGTCTTACAAGAGACAGAATAAAAAAAACCTTAAAATTGAAGCAGCAAAGGGTTAAATACCCCAATTTTTACTCCCTATAATGAGGCAAGCATCAAAAACACTGGATCTTACATATCCCATAATGCAATTTGACAGTGTGTTTTGTCAGCAGATCTTCAGATGCTGTGGTTGATTTACCGCAGAAGATGGAGTCGGGAATGACATCACACCTGAGCTTACTGCATTTCAGTACACCAAGTCAGTCAACCAGGATGTTGTTAGCAATACCAGATCAAGCCAGGTTAGCCATCATTAGCAATAACAGTTGATAACAACACATTACACTGTATTTCACTTGTACAAGCAGTGTAGCAACATGTCCACAGATAGAGGTTGGACAGGTTATACTGACTTTCTGAGTTGGAAATCCAACTTCAGGGGCATTTAAGTTTCAAATTCCGACTGGGAATTCAGAAATTCTGACTTTGAAGTGCAAATGGAACCTCAGTTCAAACTGAGATAACGCTGATGACATCATCAAGGCATACCTCTTTCAGATCGACATCATGCTGCAATCCATTGCAAGTCAGAAGCCAATAATTCCAAGTTGGTATTCCCAACATCAGCTCTAAATGCAGCCCAGTGCAACTGCTCGTGAAAACATGGACACCCACAACACACTGATGTTTCTATGTCAAGTCTCTTCCCTTCACAAGCATCTACAGTGAACCTACATCAGTTACCACAGTGCCATTAGTGAAGAGAAATGGTGTATGAAATAAGTCTTGCTTGTCTCATTGAAATAATGTCATAACAGGTCAAAACTGTGTAAATGAGTTTTGAGCCTAAGAGTGTGAACCACTACATGTAGCCCATCTTGTATTGCCATTTAGCCTTAAAATAAAGAGATATGAATTTTTGTCCACATTGCCCAGCACTATTGCACGCCATGTTGCTATGACGTCAGGTGTGTTTATATTGACAGTTTTCAACTTGGAATTCTGACTCAAAGGACTGTTCAATTGCAAGTTTCCGTGTCAAGGTTGTTTTTTGCAAGTTTCGAGTAAAACAGATTGCAGCACTAATACAGCACAAAAAATGGTACTGGTTAAAGGAGCTATAGCTATGTAAGAAATCTAAAGCAAATAGACATAAAATCCTCCTAATATGTCACAGAGACTAAGGAATAATGTTCATATAACATACTGATCTCACCGACAACAATAGTACAGCCAGAATATTTGCATCTAAAAAAAATTTTTGCAGTCTGCAAATCATGTTTATGTTTTGAATTTGTGTTTTGGCCTGTTGCGCCACCCACCGCCGTCTACCAGTCATGCAGTCAGTAGAGTCTCAGCATCAGTTACAGTTACGACTGAGCTACAGCAGCATTAGCAGTGTCCCGGTACATAGCATTAGCAGTCTCCTCAGCTGTATCCTGGCAGCAGCGTTAGCAGCAGAGAAGCCGGACTTGCTCTAACGGTCCGCTGGAAAACCGAAGATCAAGGACGCGGTGACGCAGCCCTGCCATGGCAGCCGCCCGTGGGCAAACAAATCAGTCTCCAGCGTGCCGCTGTCCAGCAACCTCGAATCTGTAGGGGAGGGGGGGCGGACACGACTCGCGGCAGTATTTTTTTAATTTGAGTGCAGTAACTGTTTTGGCCACATTCTTACATACAGCGCCTTTAATCAAAAACATGCTAATGCACATTCCTGGCAGATCACTTGCTGTAATGTGAATATCTTACTTCAAGTAAGGAAGACAAAATGACTGTCATGGACATGGTGATAATTTCCCAGAGTTAGATCCTTCTTCCTAATATTAAAAAGCCATGTGCAGTGTTTTTGTATCTCTAAATTTTTTTAAACTCATGGATCTCTCAGTCAGACTGATTTTTCTGGATTGGATTTTTCTGGGGAGGCTGTGGTTCAAAGGTAGAGCAAATTGTCCACCAATCAGAGGGCTGGTGCTTTGATCCCTAGCTCCTCCAGTCTGCATGCTGAAATATCCTTGGACAAGATACTGAGCTCCTGATGGCTGTTCCATGGGTGTGTGAGTGTTTGTGAGCGGTTACTGAGTAGTAGGTGGCACCTTGTATGGTGACCTTGGCCACCATTGTGTGACTTGTAGTGTAGAGGTGTTTTGAGTGGTCAAAAGATTAGAAAGGCACTATACAAAGTGCAGTCCATTTATCATTTCACCATCTCATGGTGGGCAGCATAAACATCATTACATCAAGAAACAAACAGACAAATACAACTGTCACACACACACACAAATGAGCGAGCACAACAACCATTTATAATGCAATACACACACACACACACACACACACACACACAAAACCAGTTAAAATAAGTAAACCGGTAGACTTTTCTCTTAAACAATTTAAGTGGAAAATGTAGAAGCAATTTCAATGATCAGGAGTGTTTTTCTCAAGGTCTTCTAAAGCAGTGCCATTCTTAGTTTGAACGCCTGTTGCAGTATACGGTTATGTTCAGAGGGACACTAAGTGATACAACACAGCCTTCTCATTCATTTTAGTGAGTCCTCTGCAGTGACACAAACAGACCCAGAAAATATAGAATCATTCTGTAACAAAGTTGGTCAACTTGACACAAGACAGTAGTACCTGGAAATACACTGCACTGGCCAAAGAGAGATGTGCAAGTGTGTTTTACTGGTGGATTGAGATTTGGAGATTTGTAACCTGAGCTGTGGAATTCAAATATTTACCTCCCAATACCCAATAATAGAAATGATTAAATAATTGTCGCCAGTTACCCACGCAAAGCTAACCCTGGTCTTGTTTGTTATTGTGGGAAAGTCAACATAAGTAAGCACTCTCTAAGTACACACCCCTGGCTTACTTTCTGCAACTGTTTGCATGACCTGTGCCAGGCAGCATTTCATTTTTTGTCTTCGCACTGTGGGAGAAAATGGTCATTCATATCAGATTATCTAAAAACTGCAAGATCCTGCTAAAACAATACTCACAACTTGGATTCATTTTTATGAAAAACCATTTGATTCTTTTGATCTGAGGACCCTTACAGACTAAAGGAATATAAATAACTTAGCGGGTAATTGAGGAATGGACACATAATTTGAGGTAGCCAACAACCCGGCTTTATATATTCGAAGATCTTTTATTAAAAAAAAATGAACTGCTTGGCAACCAGACCAGACGTCTACTTGGGCCAGGCCTTTATTTGTCTATGTATGTAGCCACAAACTAACCAACTGATCGAGGCAGCAGTAGACCAACAGCTCCCATGTTCAGTGAGCCAAAATGACTGTTTTTGTCAATGCAGTCTGGTGGCTTTAACAAGAGCATAGATGGGGAACTGAAGTTGTAAATAGCCTCCCCATTAGTACGGGTTGTCTGATAGAAAGGTAAAGCAGTGAAAATACT
Organism: Epinephelus moara; assembly: GCF_006386435.1. Taxonomy (NCBI): domain Eukaryota; kingdom Metazoa; phylum Chordata; class Actinopteri; order Perciformes; family Serranidae; genus Epinephelus; species Epinephelus moara. The sequence goes on along the minus strand of NC_065523.1, from coordinate 7,088,379 downwards.
CGCAATATAGTATACACTTAGAGTGATGATGATGTTTCTTAGGTGAGACTTTTTTTTAGATTTCTAAAACACGTGTTACTGCTGACCCCCATCCATTACTTAGCTTCCATGTTGGCACTTCTGCTGCCTGTCCAAACTGGGGGTGTGCCGACTTAAGTGCCCCATACAACTCCATTTTACTATATGTATGCATAAAGGGCAACTCTTTTTTGTCATTTAAGCATACATATTTATATACTTTTTTGTGATACAGAAAAACCTTTACATTTACCCCATGTTCAGACCAACAATAGTGACATGTAGAAAACGCTGCCTCTGCATTCACTTTAGTGGGATCAGTGATCTAGCTCTGCAGAGGTATCTGGCAAAAAAAGAGAAAAGGTTCATTTATTAAGCAATAACTCTGGCTCCAGCACAACTTTTTTTTTTTTTTGCAAATTACAAAATCTTGCATTGAGAGAGCACAGACTGCTGCACATTGTCTTCATGTCTCTCACTGTGGTAGCCTACCTGTAGCAACACACCCACACCTCCGCAGCTCCTTGTGTTGTTTTGCTGGAGGACTTACTTACAGTCTGAACACGCCTTGGTGTTTTTTCCATACATTACAATTAAAAACACTTGATTGACCTGGCCTGTGAGAACATGATACATTTTAGTCCGTTGCTAATCTGAAGCTTTCCAAAAACCGACTGAGAGGAGTTTTTTTCAAACAGAGTCATTCTTTCCATCCCTACTGGTGGACTGAAACAGTGTCATTCAACATCTGGGCTGAATGCCATGACCTCTCAACCATGGAAGGAAAGGCTGTTATCAGCTGAAAGGAAGAGCCTGAACAGCCACGGATGTGATCCCAAACAATGGCGTGTGTGTGTTTCCATCTTCCCATGTCTAGTTTAGGAAATTAACAGTATATTCTTGAGATCTTTCTCTCCCATTGGCACCTCCTCCACTCCATGGCTGGTCGCATGCAAACAGCAAAACCCCTCTTGCAGGTGTCAAATGGGAATAGAAGTGTTAAAGAAAGATACTTGATCTAAGTGAATGTCCCGTCATTAAAGCTATTCAAACAAGTCTTCATGTGGTCCATCTTTACAGGGAAATCTTATTCAAAGTGTGAGGTTGAGTTTCTGTGTGTGACTCTTTGAGGCAGTATGTTTGTTGCATGCTATCACAGCAGCTATATTTACCAGCTCCCCCCACTCTTGTCAGTGTTCACTCTCATTATAGTATGTCAGTGACCCCAGAGTTCATGATACCTTTGACAGCAGGGAAGCTCAAGTTTAAAGAAGTCCAAAGCAAGCAGCGAACCCCACAGCCACCTGACTCTTTGCTCTGCTGAGCATTACGACATGTAGTGCATTTGCTTGACTGACAGGTGCCTTGCTCTCTTCTCATTCCACATCATCTTCACTCATGTTTCCTTCCTATACCTTGGACAAGTTTAGATTATCTGGCAGTCACTGACACAATGGCAGTGAGCTATAAAATCAAACTTCATGGGCCCTATTACAGAAAAATATCCTAACTGCTGAAGACAGGAAAAATCCTATCCTCCCTTTACTGAAGCAATTCCTAAAATCTCAGAACTCCTAGTGTAAGGGTCCACTGTGTTTAGGGGGGTATATCTGCATAAATGTAATATATGTATAATAATATAATAAGTATGTTTTCTGTATAATTCTATAATTTTGCGTATAATCACCTGAAAATAAGAATCACTGTGTTTTCGTTACCTTAGAATGAGCCGTTTATATCTACACAGGGAGTGGGTCCTTGTTTATGGAGATTGCCATGTTGCACCGCCATGTTTCTACAGTAGCCCAGAACAGAGAAACTAAGCACTGACTCTAGATAGGGCTATTCGCATTTGAGTCTCATCTGAGTCGTGCCAAACAGCATCAGAGAAGCACTGATTTGTAACTTGAAACTGTTTGATTCAGTGTTTTTAAAGGTTTTTATCACCTGAGGTCTGTACTATGAAGCCAGATCAGCATACCCAAGATATATTTTTGTTATCTGGCTTGACTAACCCTAACATTGGCCATCCGGATAACCGGTACTACAAAGCTGGTTAACAACTAGTTCAGTCAACTCTGGGTTTTCCAATCCAGTCATGAGCATCTTCATGTGAACGAGGCTGGGGTATTAGTTATGAGCAACATCATTAGAACCATGAATAAAGTAGACTGCTTCATATCATGTGAGATGAAACGGTACAGAAAATGTCTGCGGCTGCAGGACAGTAAAATGTCAATGACGCAGGATGTAAACAATACTCTGTAATCTTACAACAGAAAATGTAGAAATAATGGAAATACTATCCAAAAAGTCACTGTCAGCCGAGACTTAAATAAGGCATCAGGGTATCATTAGGCGATATGTGACTTTAGTGTTAAGACTGCAGTATTTTTTTGCTATTTAGTTGGATGATGATGAAACTACTCTGAATGTGTCACATAAAACACTTTAAAGTAACACCAGACTGTTTTTGCTATTGAAGTAAAGGGTGAAAAAGTTGCCCAGTTAATGGCTGATGAGGTCTATATGACTGAAATGTTGCTTTAATAATGTGATATAACGTGAGCCCATTAACAGTGTGTGGATTATTTCTCAAATAAAATATGATCTTTTTTTCCCAATTCCCATCACACAGGTGTCTCATGGTAGTATGACCTGCAGTGATGGAATCAGAGTGTAAAATAGCACCACGATTACTGCCGACTGAAATAAACTTTGCACAAGTTAAAATACTGCTTAAATCATGTGTTTAGTCTGTAAATGATCTCTCTGTTTGTTAGAAGCTGTTTTAAAACCAGTGTAAATAGAGCCCTGGAACAATGAAATGACCTACTATCACTGCTGACCTATAACAATACATAGGCTATTCTTTTTTACCTGAGACTTTTTTCCATGGATACTTTTTACTTCAGTGATCTGATTGGTCAGAGGTCGGGGTGTTGACAGACTGTGATCCTTTACTCTGAAGTTAACCTGCTCTGGAGCAGGTTATGTGTTTAACGTTTGTGTGTAGTGTTTGCTTTTGGTCAAATGGGACATTTTTCGCACTATTGAGGCTTTGAGATTATGAGCTGTTGGAACAATGGCATGAGAATGAAAAGACAAAAGAATGCAAAAGCCATACTATCGCTCTATTAGCAGCTAATGCTGGTAGTTCTGTGGAGAGAGATGTGTGGGTGCAGCCAGAAGAGGAGTCAGGAGTGGAGCTGCAATGTGGAGGGTTTCACAGAGGAACAGTTCCTCCAATCCTTAAGTTATCCAGGGCCACGTTCCAATATCTCCATTGGTGTCACACAACAACGTTGTCATGGCATGTATGCAAGCTGTGCCTGTCAGAAAGCATCTGGCAGTCAGGGTCTCTTGGGTGGTGTCTGGAGCAGCTTACCTCAGCAGCAGCTTGTGTAGTTTCAACAGATGACTCTGACACTGTATGGTGAGTGACCTGCTCCTGCGCAGTGAAGTTAATGTGTAAAAAACATGGCTGTATGGGAACAACACACATGAATTTAGATATGACTGTTTTCATAGCAGTCACATGGCCAGTAATCGGATATGTATCGGATTTAGGACTACATTTGAAAGCGGATTGGAAAAAATCAGTTTCCTGTGTACACATGACTCCACACACTCCACATGATCTGTGTCACATTGGATTGAGCCCACATTTGTTTGTAACGTTGACATAGCCAAAGACTCTTCATTACAGAACATGACAGAAGGGTAATGCAATATTGTGGTGACCCCCTGTTTGTCTTTCTCTTCCCACTTTCCACAGATAAATTGCGTTTAAAAATAACCAAACTCCAAGTGGACCTAGGCCTAAAGCTCTGTGCAACAAAATGGCCCAATGAATGTGAGTATGAATATGCATAAGAACAGAATGAAATGGGAGAACAGGGAGGAGGAGAGCAGGCAAAGGAAAACATTTCAGATGGTTGCTTTCATCCAGCTGAGGGACAATACAGAAACATCTGCTGAGGGAATTACATATACAAGCAAAAATGCACTGACTCATCCATTAATATGGTTGTAATTTGGTAATGAGGGTGTAGTGCAGTGATTTGTAGATACATGATATTCCCAAAGGAATATATATCAGATTTGACACAAACAGTAAGAAACAGTAGGGATCAATCAGAGCAACAAACAGCTGAACAGAGTGAGATCTCAAATCCTACTGAATGAACAAGAGTTTTGTTGCAGTAAGGTCTGTATCTGACCGAGCTGTGTTTATCTCATGTCATGTCATCAGAAGCTAACAGTGATATCTTGCAGGGGTGACAACCCCCCGCTGACCCCATCACCACTGCATTCCTCTACTGATACGAGGGTAAGAGTAAGTTGATGTGATGGATTAATGAAGGGGACAACCCATTCTCTGCTTAAACATTAACATCACGCCAAGCCTTCCCCGCAAACACGCTGCAACTCAAACTATGTTGTCGGTGGATGAAAAGGATACAAGGCTCTGGCTGGTGAATTGTGTTAGTAATATGTACACTTCATTTGGGCTTCTGAAAATGTTTTACCACAATATTAAACCCATGAATTAGATATTAGGCAGAAAAGACCCATACTGGTTACTAATGACATGTTACAACAAGGGAATACAATCTACTAATTATCTTAAAACCTCCCTTAACTTTTTATGCTTCCATGCCAGCAACAGCTGTGGCCAGGGGCATTCTGTTTTCAGGTTGTCTGTCTGTCCATTTGTATAGCTGAACAGCTGTACCATACATTGTATATCCGTACATCCGTACATCCATACATTCATACATTCATACATTTGTCCATCCTTCCTTCCATCCATCCGTTACATTCTCATGAACTTGATTTCTCAAGAACACCTCTAGGTAGTTTCTACAAATTTGGCACAAACATCCACTTAGACTCAGTGATGGACTGTTAAGATATTTTTGGTCATAGGTCAAAGGTCAAGGTCACTGTGAACTTTTCCATGTGATTGTTATTTTTTTTTTTTCAAATTTGGCACAAACGTTCACTTGGATTCAATAATGAACTGATGATTTTGGTGGTCACAGGACAAGGTCACTTTGACCTTGCACCCGTCTAATTCTGAAAGACAATATCTCACGAACACCTTGAGGGATTTTCTTCAAATTTTCTTTAAATGCAGAGCAGTAGGCAGGTGGATTTGGAACAAAAGGCAAGCTGTAAGAAGCTGATAGAAAAAAAATCTAAAAACAGGCAGGTAACTGAAACTCCAAAAGAAAGAAAAATCAAAACTAAACTGAAAATCAACTGGGATAACGCAATGAACTCAGGGAAGAAATCCAAAACTGACCACAAGAGACAAGGCAGGAAACAAAGCAGGGAACAACACCATGAACACAGGAATGAACACAGATGAACTGACTGGGAGCAAAGGAAAATAATCAGGTAAATATACACTGAAAACTAATCACAAGAATGAGACACAGCTGGAGGAGGGCAACAGGAGGGAAATGAGGATTGGTTGACAACAAGGGTGTGGTGGGGAACGCTGGGTGGAGCAAACAAGACTAATGCAGAACAGGTGTGAAGGGAAGACACTGGGAACAGGGAAGGACTAACAAGACAGATGGAAGACAGGTGTGATAGAAAGCAGGCGGGGAAAACACACAGACAGGAAGTAAAACTAGACATGACACATGAGACAATCAATAAACAGGAAAAAGATTAAACTTGGATAAATAACATAAATTGAGAAAGAGCACAAACAGAAAACCCCAAATAAAGTCAACAAGTAAAAAAAACAAAAAAACAAAACAGGATCATGACAATTACATTTTTGTGGTCAAGGGTCAAGGTTGCTGTGACCCTGTCTGTCACATTCTTGTGAACATGATATCACAAGAACACCTTCGGGGAATTTCTTCAAATTTGGCACATACATCCACTTGGACTCTACAATGAACTGATTGGAATTTAGTGGTCAAAGGCCCAGGTCACTGTGACCTTGCATACATCTCGTTCTCGTGAACACTACATGTTAAGATGGCCATCAGGGAGTTTCCTCATATTTGGCACAAATGTCCACTTGGACTGAAGGATGAACTGATTCAAATTTGGTGGTCGAAGGTCAAAGGTCAAGGTCACTGTGACCTCACAAAACATGTTTTTGGCCATAATTCAAGAATTCTTATGCTAATTATGACAACACTTGACACAAATGTCTAATAGGATAAAATGATGAAGTGATGACATTTTAGATCCAAAAGGTATTTCCCTGTGACATCATAATGTTTTGCAAAAAAAAAAGTTTCTGACCATTACTCTATGTCATAACTCAGGAACAGAAGGGGAGTATTTTTGGTCAGATACTGAATCGTTGACTCTAATCTTGGGTGTCCACCTTTAAACTGTGCCGATTGTGTAGCTCTTGTGTAGATTGTGTGTGAAGTATCCATGTTTTCACAGACATGGAGGTTAACTGTAACTGCAACTTGAATGGTTCATGGAAGCATACAACTGTGAGGCAGTAATTTCAGTTTGATATTGAGACTGAGGTGAAATGTACATAGTAGAGGCAACTCTGAATTTGATCCATAATTCGCTAAAGGTGCTCTCTGTATATGGTGCTCATTGTCCTCAGCCTGCCCTTACATGAATGATAAAGGAGTTTAACCCTTGGACCCTAATAGGAACATTAGTGTAAAATAGATAAAACGTCTCACATAAATCACATATTTCTCATATGAGAAATAAAATATCATAAACAACTAGGAATAGTGTTTAAGGTCACAGGGTCATGTTTTTTGTAGCCTACCATAATACTATAATAATACTAAATTAGCCCAGAGAACTATGTGATGTTAAAATAATGTAATATAAATGATCAGATTGACAAAATAATCTTTTTCATTCATTAATTCCTTTATTCATTCATTCGTTCATACATTCATTCATTTTATTCATTCAACCTATCATTGAGGGCATGCCTTATTTAAAATAATGTCCAGAGTACATTTTAAACAAAATTAAATACACATTATTATTATTATTATTATTATTATTATTATTATTATTATTGAGACAACAAACAAAACAACAACAGAACACAGAAAGCAGTTAGCAGAGAGGAGTTTGTAATCATTGTTTATGTGTTAAGTTTTATTGTGTTTTGGAAATAGTTTCAAGTTTGTGCAGCACCAAAACTAAAAGTGGTTTTCCCAATACAAGACTCCAAGCAGTAGCCAACCCCTTGAATTAGTTGACTAATGAGACCAGTTTAATGAAGAAGTGATATGTGGCTTTATAAATAAATATAAACCAATGCCTATCAGGGGCCTGTATCACGAAGCAGGATTAATGTCTTAGCAAGGTAACTTCAGGGTTAACCCTGGGTTTTCGGTCTCACGAAGCCTGTTCAGTTCTTATCGGGGTAGATCACCATGGTAACTTACTCTGAATGGCTATCCTGCTCCGGAGCAGGGTAAGTTCAGGGTTGAATCTGATCCTATAAAAAGCACCACCCACTGGCCAATCAGCTGTTCGGAAAAAAATGACTCCGCTGACAGAAATGCAGCCCAGTCATGACGGGAAGTTTAATTCATTTGATTGATTTTGATTTGAAAGTTTATTTTGAACATTAAAAAAGAAAAGAAAGCAACAACAACAGACAATGAAAAGATTGTTCAAAAAGGAGTGGAAAGAAGTCGAACTTTCATCCCACCCCTTCATAAGAAAGAAACTGATCATTTGCGGACACTTAATAGCACCATTAATTAGTGCCAACATTTTGTTTTGTTGGAGGAAATGATCCCTGTTAAAGATAATGGGCCTAATTGACAGCTTTGCTGCTGGAAATGTGGAAAGTAGCCTATCATGTCTACACTTCATGGTGTTTGAGGGATTTTCCTTTTTGTTTTTTAAAGAGGGAGACTAGGTATATTTTTGCGCAGCTGTTAATTTCTAACACAGCTCAATATCAGGATGATTTTATTCAGACTATCAATTTGGTGTTGATATGATTTAATTGTGGCGTCAGCTTTAAGCTTTATTGTAGCATATATAACGTTATGACAAAGAAGACCAATTTATCAGACGCAATGATGTTAGACGATAATTGTAATACACGCAATTCATCTGCGCAGCATTGATTTCATGGGATTCAAGGGTGTGATCAGTGTCAGATGTACAGGTACAGGTACTGTAGCTACTTGAACCAGTCATGAGTAATTTAACCTACACATCATTTTATTTGCTGCCTTGTTTTGTCTTGATTTTTCCCTCTCTCCTCCTCTATTTCTTCTTTCCTTACCCGTTTTTTTTTTCTTCTCTATTATGTGATTTCATTGATGTTTTGACAGGGGAATTTCATTGATAAGCTTTTAGTGGCTTCTAACCTCTCCGGCACTTTTCTTTTTTTAATCTTGTAAATGTTATACTGTCTGTTTTTAACATTATGTGCAAATAAACTAATCTAAACTGAAACTAAACATTATTCATCCCGTTATATGTTGCCACGCATGTTTCCTCCTCCTGCAGCTGCCACGGTGTTGGCCTTTTCTCTAATGTTGCTTTTCTCCTCCTCATATTTTAGTAGAATTAATCTCTGATCCTCACATGAGAAATACTTTTTTCCCTCACATATGGCGCTCTGTGAGGACGCTCAGTGACGCTGCGCTTCTCTCATGATTGTGATTTGTCCGCTGCGTGCGCGTTCACAGCTGTTCATAAAGCAACCCTGAGTTGAGTTACCGAGTTGATAACCAGCGTCGTGATACCGATTATCCTGATTGCCATTGTTAGGGTTAGTCAACCCAGGATAGGTCTGGGTAACCCAGGAAAGGTTGATCTCGCTTCGTGATACAGGCCCCAGGTCTTACTGATAGAGATGGCCAACCAACGTTTTCATACAAGATGCAAATATGACTAAACTAATGGATACCAGTAATAAATCTTTGGGCAGAAAATAGACTGAATCTGGGGGTTTAGGAGTGGAGGCAGATGTGCGTCCATGGATGCACCATAATCCAAGACAGACAAAAAAAATGTCTTCACTTGACACACACTGAACACAAGAAAACTGTCTCTTTTCTGATATAAAAATCCTTTTTTGTTGTTGTTGTTGTAGCTTGTTGACAAGTGCGTCAATGTAAAATTTAGATTTTACTTTTTGGTACAGCCAAGATATTTAGAGCCTCTAAATATTATGACCACTCAGAGTGGTAACATGCAAACTATTGTCCACAATATTTATGTGCAGAATTAGCAAAGCAATACAGAGCTGTATTATCCTCATAAAGATAGGTGTTACAATTTGTTATAGAGAATGTTATATTGCTAATATAAAAACTGTACCCAAGACTGAACCTTGTGGAGCCCCCTTTGAAATTGGTAAAAATACAGAATGATTGTTCCCCAAAATTACACATTGCTGTCTATGAGACAGGTATTCTCAAACCATTTAAAGGACTTATAATCAAAACCAATATTACATAGCCTCTGTAGGAGCAGGAGCATAGCATAATCAACAGTGTCAAATGGTTTTGTTGCTGTATTCTGAGCTTTTAACCATATTTAAGGGCTTTCACCATGGATGGACTGTTAAAACTGATAAAATGTGTTTAATTTTCAATTCTACAGGTAAACATTTTGGCACACTGCCTTCACTGGCAGAGGGACAAAGACATTCAATCAGTCAAAACACTATGGGCTCTAGTTTCGCAGACCAGGCGAGGCGGAGGCGCAGCGCACCTGCCAACTGGGTGTGGCCAGGTGGATTTTGCAAGTTTGGCACACCGTGCGCGCTGGCGCAGCTACTCCTCTTTCCCACATCCGTCCCTCCTACCTGCGCAAGTCGGAAAGAGGGAGGAGAGAAGGCGTGGAGTGGGTTTTACACACATCACACCAATCAAATGAGCCCCTCTCCTTGCCCTTAAATGCGCCGCACGAAGGCGTAATGAGAGTTTACTCAATTCGCCATGGCAGAAGAGAGCAGCAGCGTCAGACGGCCAAACTTCTCCCAGGAGGAAACTGATGTTTTGGTCCGGGAGGTCCAAGCTCGCAGTGTCCGAATATACGGAACTGCGAGCAGACCTCCACGGGCTGATGATGCAAAGGTAGCCTGGGAGGAGGTCACCACAATTGTAAATCAATGTTGCGTTTCTCTCGTGCGCGCGCGCTCTCTCTTTCTCTCTCGCAGTCTCACTCTGTTTCTTTTCTTTTGACTTTTCTAAGATGACAGATGCTGAATATATACTCCCTATCTGATGCTGTGGCTGTTTGTGGTTGGCTGAGAGGGGTGTGAACTCATTAGTTTGCAGCTGTGTTAATCAAATCAGGTTGGGTTTCCATTACGCGTGCCAAACGGTGCCAAACGGTGCCAATCCCCTTTGATCTGACATCAGATGTGACGGGACAGTCGATATAGAGATGCATTTATGTGCTGATTGCAGATAGTTGCATTGAATGGTGTTTTTTTGGGTATTTATTGCATTGTTAATGTGCCTGATATTCTGGAAAAACCTGCCTGTGAGGTTTTGGTGACGTGTGTGCACTGTCCGCCGGTCAGCCAAACTTCCACTTACACCGGCTGCGCTCCCCCTGCGCTGACAGTAGACGTGGTTTCAGCTGGCGAGCTTTTAGCGCACCTTTGGCGAAGCCTTTTGGCAGGAAACTGTCACTGCGCCAAGCTGGATCTGTCGACACCTCCACCTGCTGCGCCGCCACACCCATCTCAGCGCACCTCGGTCTGCCAAACTACCAAACTGAGTGGGCCTCAGGTTGCGCTGCTCGAAACTAGCTCTGCGCGGGGTTCGCCACCCTGCGCCACCCTGCGCTGCGCTGGGAAACTAGAGCCCTGTATGTCTTTAAAAATGGTCAGTATTGATGATGATTGGGTAATGGGTTAAAATATGGAAAAAAATTACAAAAAAACACAGCTATTTTCTATGAAATAGACATATCCATAAATGTTAGATCATCAGGGTTATTTTCTCGGAACCACTGAAGACAGTATAGAATAGTTTTCACAGGCTCCTCATAACAAGTAACAAGACTTGGCTCTTTAAATTAGCCAAGTCATAGATTAGGTTAAGAGTGAGTCAAATAGAATTTGATCAGGGGGTTTGTATTTGTCTTTAAAGCTGCCCTGGTTCTGTAGGTGCTAATGTAGCAGAGGTGGTGCAGGTCTTCATGATGAAGAAAGCATTCCAGCAGGGTGTAGCCTAGGAGGCTGATCCAGGTACTGAAGCATGACTGGAATGTTTGGCTGGACTGTTGAACAGGTATGGCTGCATTCTAATCATGAACACAGGCCTGATTCAGCCATCAGGAGAGGCTGAAACACTGCCTGGGCTCATGAAGACACTGATGTACAGTACTTCAGGATTAGCTAAACTGGTGTAGCTACTTTCATTTGCTGCTACAAGGCAGGGAACAGAAGTGAGGCCTGAGGTACATACTTAAGAGAACATTCAGCAGGTTTTAAGCTGATTAAAGCCCCGATCAATGAAGGAGAAACTGGTTGTAGCAGTTGCTTGATACCCAGAGCTATACAGTCCAACAATAGACAGCAGGTTGTCAAACTGCCCGAGTCATCCTAAAATATGCCTGGAAACAGCCATCATCGAGGCAAAGTTCCCAGACCAACTGATGGTACTCCCTGTGATCCAGTCTCTTTTTTAGGGTCTCATGTACCCACACAGATCTCTGTTTCCCTGTGTCCAACAAACTATTTGCTGACAGCCTCTTACCCTTAACCAGAGGTACAGCAAATACCCTCTGCCTGTCCATTTTAGGAACTACCTTCTTATTAATGTGGAGAAAGAAGGATCAAAGGGTAGATTGATTACACAGGAAGGTCAGTGTAAGGACATGAGGTTTCAATTCAATTTTTAAAAAAGGCAGTGCGGTGCCCCTCACATTTTGCATGCTGCAAAATGCTTTCTGTGTGACTGGGGCCTTAGTTTCCTGGATCACTAACAGCTCTGAGGTGCTGCTCTGCTCTTAACCCTGACTACTGATCTCTGCAAAGAGGGAGGCAACAAGATCACACATAATGACCCCCATGTCCATATCTGGTCAGCAACAGGGCAAGCAGAGCAATCCAGACATTATCATCCATCTTAACTTTTTCCTGTCAGCTGAGGCAGGATGGGAGATGTGCTGGAGGTCTACCTTGGTGGTAGTCTAGTAGAAGTATCTGTAGTAGTTGTAGTAGTAGTATTGTCAGGAGTGACTGCAGAAGTAGTAGTAGGAATAGCAGTAGAAGTGCTGTAGAAGTAGAGGTAGCTGTAGTAGTAGCTTCAGAAGTAGAATTGGCAGTAGAAGTAGAAACCCTATAGAGGTAATGAATATAGTCATAGCAGTAGTAGTAGCACTGTTGGAGTAGAAGTATCTGTAGTTGTAGTAGTAGTGGTGGTAGTAGTAGTTGTAGTAGTAGAAGTAGCAGTGGAAGCACTGTATAGTAGAAATACAAGTAGAAGCATTCTGGAAGTAGTTTTGAAGAAGCAAACCACATCTTTCACCACATCTTTTTTTTTTTAACTTTTACTCAGACACCCCTAACCAGTTTTTGTGCATAGTATGTGTCTCACATGAATTTTTATGTTCTTCGCCAGGTGACAGACATGCTGAAAATGTGGACAGGTGTTAAAATCACAGTGATGCTATGTGGATGAATGTGTGCAGGTATGACATGGAGAAAACAGAAGTGCCTTCATGCCTTTGTTAGGCTTGTACTCCACATTCCCCAGGGGGGCGTGAGTGTGGCGACTTTAAGGTGTGTCTGGCTGTCACCAGAGTTTGATTACCTGGAGGAGGTGGGTTCACTGCTGGTATGACAAGTATGACACATGCAGCTGTAGATACATTGTTGTAAGGGGTGGTGCCATACAGACATGGAGTCTTTGAGGTGACTGTGAGTGTTGTTTGGTTGTGTACCATGGCTCTTTGGAGGCTGCAGTGTGTGTATTCTAGCTATATTTCTCTGCCACACTGAACATTTTTGAATGCTGACTTTCCCTTTAACCTACCACTTTGAGTAGCTGTAAAGTTACAAAAAAGTATCTGAAACCCACACAGGCTACAAAAAGGAAAGATTTTACTATATTTCAGTTTGACATGATTGGTCATTGGACACTGAGATCTTGACAATTGTTATAAAATTGTGATGGTTTGAACTCTTGTCTGGACAATATGTTAGATTTTTGAATGGCGGATCCAATGATGATCTGGCAGGGTTGAAAAGATTAGTGCCATTAAGACTACCAAATGACCAAATTAAACCCTTCTGTGATCAGACTGGACTATGTCAAACCAGCATGTTTGCTGGGTAAATACCACAAGTGAGGAAGCACACAAATGGTGAATTGCACAGGGTGTGGATGCCATTCCACACTCACATCGCAGCTCAGGTGTGGCCAACACAGACTGAGCTTATTCTGTGTCACAGACTGGACAGAGAAAGCAGCAGCAGAATACAATGCCATGTTGATGCAGATAGTAGTAAAGTGCCTTCTTGTTTCTCCCACAAATTTTGTTAATACTATCATAACTGTCAGCTTTATAACAAGTATAATACACTTTTTAAAAACCTTTTTGTTCATTTATCTAACAAGAAAAAATTACATTTGCAGTGAATATCCAAGGTCAACCCTGTTTCAGACAAACTCTGTGTATATCATATACTGTATAAAACAATGAACATAGCCACCATGATATCACCTACTGGTTTGTGGACTCCCATTTTGAAACCTCGTGTTCAGCAGTTTGGCTGTCGCCATCTTTGTTTTTTGGAGCCAGAAGTGACCATATTTGGGCGAGAGGGTGGGGCTTTGGAGGATTGAGGGGTGGATCTGACAGAGACCCTGGTGACACTGCCCACAAACAGCCTGTCACTCAAAGTGGCCATAGCCTAATTTTTTACACTATATAAGCCTGTAAGCCTATAACTATCAACTTAATAACATTCACACAGGTGACTTATTTAAACATTCATTCTTTGTACAGTTGTCATGAATATTGAAATTAGCTATAGAAATCAAACCCAGGTTTTTTGTACCAGGCTGTAAACATGTTGATTTCTGTTGTAAAGTTGGGCATTTTAACATGGGGGTCTACTCTTAGAGCCAGCCTCAAGTGGCCATTAGAGGAACTGTAATTTTTGGCACTTCTTCATTTTTTAGCCCTGAGGTTGCAGCTTGGTTTATATGCTACCAATCTGCAACAGAAAATAAAAGTAATGCCACACAGAGATGTTCTCTTCTTTTATCAACATAAGGAGAACACTTTAATCTAAGTATCTGCAAATTTGCAAAATGTTCATTTTAAATGTATTTGCGAAACATTCACAGACAATGTTCTTCCTTTGCTTTCCAAAAATGATAATGGAACAGCTTCTGTCAGCTATTTGCAACAAAGTGGTTTCAGCAGCATTGTATCAGGTAAAGGGTGTGTGTGCAGCTACAGCCTCTCAATGGCAGGAGTGTCCCACTCTTCAGGTTTCTAACAACAACAGATTATGCATTCTGTATCCATAAACAGATCTATGCAGGCATTTATACAAACAAACACTCACTCTGACACATGCCTAACCCTTTGCTGCTTTGCATTATTGAAATAGTCTGTTGGCATCCAGGCGACTCCACCCTGCCCTCAAATATGCAATCCACTCAATAAACACTCCTGCAGACAAAAAAGGAATGGCTTGATTGGCCCAAATATCTGTGCTCAGGTGAGAACACCTTAACTTCTCAGTGATACAGTATACTGTACAACAGAGGGGTAGACTCGAATCACATGACTTGGACTTGAGTCACAAATTTGATGACTTTACATTTGACTTGACAAAATAAAAAATAAAAAGACTTGGATTCTGACACCAATGACTCGTGACTTCACTTGGACTTATGCCTTAATACTTGACATACTTGACACCTTCCCCTTAACCTCAACATTAAAAAGTACATTATTTAAAAAGTGTGCCATCAATCAATCCATTTCCCTTCATTTCTTGAATCAGCTAACATTAACATTATTCATTCACACTTCTCCAGATCCACCTTGTTTGAACCAGTCCAACCGCATCCAATCAAGTTGAAGTAGAGAACCGTAAAGAGCTAATGTTATATTACTGAATGCCAGTTGGAAAAAATGATACCAAAGATCATTTTGTTTGCGTACAAAGCTTTGTGGTGGAAGACAAAAAAACATAATTGCAGAGATGCAACAACTTCCAACAAACTTATTCAACAAATAAAAACACATTTTAAACAGCATCCATGCTCTTTGTAAATTTAGTTTATTATTTCTCTGTTGTTAAAATGACATCTGCTAGGGACAACAGATGGAAATTAGCCAATGGCTACAATCTGGCATGTTTACATCATTGTATTGCTCATTTGGTGATGTTCATTAACTTGCACTGTCCCTCTCAAATAATAAATAACAAATTACATTCTTCTGCAGGTGCTGAGACGTAATATACAGCTGGATAAGTTTGATGATATTCTGCATTTTTCTTACTGTCATCATATTCCATGAAAAATATCCTAAACCAACAATGAATGCATCTTCTTACAAGTACTTTGTGTGTATTAAGGCCTCATATATTTTCTTAATGTGTGCTATACATAGACTATATGAAATAATAGGTGTAGCCACCATAACATCACCTGTTGGTTTGTGGACTCCTGTTTTGGATTAGAGTTCAGCATTTTGGTCATTGCCATGTTGCTTTTTCTGGAGAAAGTGACCGTATTTGACAAGAGGGTGGAGCTTTATAGGAGCAAGGGGTGGATCTCAGCGAGAGCACGAGAACACTATATACAGGCAGCCTGTTAATTATGCTTTACTTTAAGCCGTGATAACATTTAAACGGATATTTATGTGAATATTTGCTCCAGGTACAGTTGTTATGAATGTTGAAATTAGCTGTAGAGACCGAAACTGTTCTTTACACCAGATTGTAGACATGTTTATTTCTGCTGTAAAATTGGTCATTTTAACATGGGAGTCCATGGGGATTGACTCACTTTAGGAGCAAGTCTCAAGTGGCCATTTAAGGAACTGCAGTTTTTGGTAATTCCCCATTGGCTTCATTTTTTTTCAGTTGATCAAAGGTTGCTGCTTGGTGCCATACACTAGTTGACATCTTCACCACACAAGTAGATATCCTCATCTTACTAGTACAACAAAGCTGCTTACTAGTTAACATGTGCATGTCACTAGTTAACTAGTGAATGCTGCTACTGCCATACATGTTAAACAAGTGAAATTTTATCACCGTACTAGTTGTACTAGTAGGATGAACATGATGACTAGTAAGCAGCTTTGTTGAACTAGTAATATGAACATGCCAACTAGTGTGATGAAGATGTCAACTAGTGCGACAAAAAGTCCAACATGTTAAAAAAATGTCTCACTTGCTGTGCGCAGTTGTTCACTAGTACTGAGCAAGGCTTTACTAGTTCAAGGAAAGGCATCACATCTAAGAAGAATGTCCAACATGTTTGGTCAAAGCCTTTACATGTTCTGTGCAGAATCTGACTAGTGACAACAAATAGCATCCACTAGTTAACTAGTGAGCCACGGAAAGAGTGTCACTAGTTAACTAGTGAATCTTTATGGACCTAACTTGTTAACTAGTAAGAGGACATGTGTAACTAGTTGACTAGTGAAGTCGAAAAGACACAAACTAGTGTTACTAGTGGCCAATTTGGGTCTTACTAGTCGACTAGTGGCAGGTTTTGAACCTCACTAGTCGACTAGTAAGGTCAAATTGTCTTCTACTTGTGTAACTAGAAAACGTTTTGGATTCTACTAGTCACCTAGTGAGCACTTTTAGCATCACTAGTTTGCTAGTAGAGTCTAACAAGACCTCAGCTAGTTGAGTAGTCACAGTTTTGCCTTGACAAGTTAACTTGTAAGATGAAGCATGCTGCCACTAGTTAACTAGTTGCATTCCTCAGGTCAACATGTTAACTAGTTAAAAGAAGTGGGTGGATTAACGACAAAATCCTGTGTCCTGATTCGTAGGTATCTTTTATTTTGAACTGGAGAGCAAATGGGAAGCCTCAATTTATGTTTTTACCCACCTCCTCATTAGCATTTGGTGTCACTAGTGTGACTAGTGCACATTTTGGCTTCCGCTAGTACAACTAGTAATGTGTTTTGCCTCACTAGTTAACTAGAAAAGTCAAAATACACTTCAACTAGTAAGCATGTCAGCATCACTAGTTCAACTAGTAAACATTTTAGATCTCACTAGTTAACTAGTGAGCTCAATAAGGTGTTACTAGTATAACTAGTGAGTATTTCAGCTTCCACTAGTTCAACTAGTAAACATTTTAAGCCCCACTAGTTAACTAGTAAGATCAATGAGACTTTTTCTAGTTTAACTAGTAAGGTGTAAATCCTTACTAGTCACACTAGTGATGATTTTGGCTCTTACATGTGTAACTAGTGTAAAAAAAATTGAGGTTACTAGCAAACTAGTGAAGTGCTGCTACTAGTTAACAAGTCAGAGCTTTTGCAGCTCACTAGTTCACTAGTAAGACTTTAAGCATTACTAGTTCAGCCCAGTGGGCCACTAGTCTGTCAAAAAGCTGACTAGTTTGGATTTTGGTGCCACTAGTATGGCTCTGTGGCTTCACTAGTCAGGCTTAAGTTGTTACTAGTTTGACAAAAGTGTCACTAGTTGCTGAAAAGAGTGACTAGTAAGACTCTTTGTTCAACTAGTTGGACAAAATGTCTAACTAGTGTGACCAGATGTCCAACTAGTGCTGACAATGATCGAACTAGTGAACGACACTGACACCTGATATCAAGGATATGGAATAAATGCTCAAACGGCTTGCCATAGAATTCCATACACTGTCCTGCTGCTCTGTGGCGATGGCAACTACCAGCCACACCATCAGCTGGGCATACTGAAGGTGATGTTTTTCAGTCCTTTGTTTAATATCAGGATACACAGATACTCTGCTGTGGCTCAGGAGGTAAAGCAGGTAGTCTGCTAATTTGGATAAATGCGATCGATCCCAGCTTCCTCCAGGCTACATGGCAAAGTATTATTGTTAAGATATTAAATCCATATAGCTCCAAAAGGTTGTCTAAACTGAGTAGCAGGTGGCATCTTGTATGGTAGCCTCCGCCACCAGTGTATGAATTTGTGCCTTAATGAGTGAACATGACTCTGTAATGTAAAAGAATTTTGAGTGGTCGAAAGATTAGAAAGGCGCCATATAAGTGCAAGTCCATTTTCCATTTTTTAGACCCATTTAGTTCTGTAGATTGAATGCACACAATTAAGTTAAATTCAGCTGGGTGTTGTAAATTGTATGTAAGGTATGCACAGTGCTATAAAGTGAATGAGTAAATATGTTAAGAATGTAAAGTTCCTTCCTGTTAGTGTCCAATAATTGACCATCCTCTTGGAAAGAGTTGCTGCACACACACCAATAAAAGTAGAGGGGGCTGGATAATTGGACTGTGCCACTCTGCTACAGCCACAGAGGCATTCTCAGGGACACCTCACCTATGCCCCACCTGTGGACTGGCTGGCATGGAATAAATAACCCTGCAGTTGGGAGATGAAGGCAGTGTTCTCTTGGTCAGGGGTGCAAACACTGTGTTGCTTTAACTAGGTTCTGTCTTGTTTAGTTTCATGCTGAGGCTCTAGAGCAGGGACACACAAATGAATAACCATGAACAGAGATACACACAAACACAGTCTCTCCCTCTCATACTGTCTTTCTCCATCCCCCCTCCACACCCACAGTCTCTCCCTCTCCCACTCTCTCCACACACATCCACACAGTCTCTCCCACTCTCATACTTTCTCCAGATTAGTGTTGTCACGGTACCAAAATTGGGACCCACGGTACAATACCAGTGAAAGTATCATGGTTCTGAGTAGTATCAGGATACCACAGCAAAAATGAGGCAGATGTGCCTTTTGTCATTTATAAAAAGATAAATCACTTTTCTATAATACATCAATGATATTTCAATGGAATAAATTACTTATTGACTTATTCATACTTCAAAAACAGCATCAATAAGTGATTAACATAGGGGGGATCAAAATAAAATAAATAAATAAAATAAAAATCAACCAGCCACCCTCCTCCCCTGACAAGTAAAGAACAGTCCCTTCATAAGTAAAGAACAGTCCCTAAAGTGCGGTGAGGTTTGTGGACCGTTACCTGACACAGAGAGAAATGTGAACGGCTCGTTTCTCCTCTGACACGCCACATACCTGTGTGCCGCCACGGCTCGGCTGTTCAGGTATTTCTGAGCAGTCATGACGCCAATTTATTCACCTGGAGCCGGGCTTCTCGGGCGCCGGTAAGCCATTATCTTGCGCCGCGGAGCACTATGGCCATTATTGGCCAGCGCATGGACACTCACCCTCCTTTGATTGGACTTTGAACTTATCCCACAGTAGTGGCACCATGTCATGTACCGTGGTGTTTAAGTAGCAGCCTACTGCTCTCTACCATTGGTACCAGTATACCGTGCAACACTACTCCACACACATCCACACACAGTCTCTCCCTCTCTCATACTCTCTCCACACACGCACGCACACACACACACACACACACACACACACAAAGACACCATTTCTTCCCTGACATTTTTTGTCGTGCGATATCGCCACCGTGCTGCAGTCCTGCATTCCTCCCGAACTCCACACCCTCTCACCTGCCCGTGCGCACTACTCTCTCTCTCACTCGCTCCACTTAAGCCTGTTACATTTCTTAAAGGGCCATACGCACTCATAACAATAAATTGATTTTTTTTATGACGGAAGAGCCGCACGCCGATGGTTTTAATGAATGGATCGAAGAGCCGCGGGTTGGCCACCCCTGCTCTAGAGCCTAGAGCAGCCGTCTGATGTTGAGGTATTTATTCTGCTGCTAAAGGGACAGAAACACTGACGTCTCTACAGTGCTACTGTTCTGTTCTATTGACCTTATATACAGTTATTTCTTTTATGCCTCTGCGACGTTGTGTTTTCGGGTTGTCCGTTTGTCTGTCCATCCCATTCTTGTGAACATGACTGCTCAAGAACGCCTATGGGAAATTTCTTCAAATAAGGCACAAACATCAGATTTTGGTGGTCAAAGGTCAAGTTCAATGTCACTTTGAATTTCTCTCATTCTTGTGAATGCAATATCTCAAAAACACCTTGAGGGAATGTTGCCATAAACATCCACTTTGACTCAACAGTGAACTGGCTAGAATTTGGTGGTTGAAGGTCAAAGGTCCGTGACCTCACAAAAGATGTTTTTGGCCATAACTCAATAATTAATGTGTTAATTATGACAAAATTTTACATAAATGTCTAATAGGATAAAATGATGAAGTGATGACATTTATATCCAAAAAGCCACAGGTCAGCTTCACTGTGACATTATAATGCTCTACAACAGGGGTGGCCAACCAGTCAGAGACCAAGAGCCACAAAAATTACCGTGGTAGTACAAAGAGCCACATCATACACCCTGTGCTTACAAACGCACTCCCTCTCTCACACAAACACGAAATGACATAAAATCAAAATCCATACATTTCCAATTTTCAAAGCCAGATTTATTTATCTCACACACAAATGAATAACCACGAGCCGTGGTTTGGCCACCCCTGCTCTACAAAAACACTTTTCTGGCCATTACTAATCGTCATATCTCAGGAACAGATGAGATTACAGCTGATGAGATAATGAAGCTTTGCGTTAGTTCATGCAGGACCTGGAAGTCATGTGCCCCAGCTGTAATCAGCTGACAGCCAACTGATTCGATCATTGTTTCTAATCAGTCACACACCAATCACAGCCCATTCTCACACCAAGGCGGTCCATTTAAATATGGCCTCCTACTCATTCATCCCTGCTACACCAATGCTGCCACACACCACTGCTGCCTCTGCTACTGGTAAAGCTTTGCCTCCTCCACCCTCACCTCTGCCTTCCTAATTCAGAGTCCTAACATGGCTCGAAGCCTAAAACTGTACTTTATGTCTTGCTTTGGGCCTACTCTTATACATCTGGGGGGGTCCTGCATTACGCTCCCTGTTTTGGTTTAGCATGTTTCTTGTCTGATCCAGGGAGCATCTTAAGAGTGGAGCCATCAGCACCAAGCATAACTGTATTTGATGAAAGTGTTCCTGACTGAACTAAATTGGTGACACTAACTGGGTGTCCTTGAAACTGTGCTGATTGTATAGATCATCTGTGCTGTTGGGGGAAAGATGTGTGTGAAGCATTCATGTTCTCACAGACATGGATGTAAACTGTAAGTGCAACTTGACTGGTTTGTGGAGGCATACAACCACAAAGCTGGATTTTTATTTATGTTCATTTCAGCTTTGACTGGAGGTCTACACCATCTTGTTGCACCCTCTACTCTGCAACAGTTTCACGGCACCCAACAGCAGAATTAGCACCACCAACTATTTATTTCACTCCTAATATTTAAATAACAGTAGTTAATGGAAAGTTGCATTATTTCGGATTCATGTTTTTCTGGAAATGTGGTTAACATCTGAATTACAATTGGATATAAATCAGGTTGCAGAATGGAGTAGGGAAGTTGGAAATTAGTATAGAATTAAGCAATATCACACAAGAAGGAGTGATGTTGTACTGTGATATCGTCACGGCTGTGATTCGGTCGTAGGCACGAGGCCTTTTATACTTTTATACAACAGTTCAACAGTTAAATAAGCAAGGCTGATTAAGAAATGTTGAAAAATGAGGACAAAATAGATAATTTAAGCATTTTATTTGTCTTCCACCAACAAAAATAGTTCCCTCAGGACTCCGCTGTCACCGTTGCTATGTAACGCAGACATGGTGCGCCAGGCACTTACTCTTTATACACATTTATCTGCACGTTTCCATTAATTGTGCAGCCGGTGAAATAAGTCTCTGGTGACTGCATGGTGGACTGTGGCTTCACAGGCACAGCCGACTCTGCCTTCTGATCTGACAGTATGTTGCTTTTCTCCAAGTCACTGAGCTCCGCTGATGAAACACTGACAAACCTGGATGTGTGCTCAGATGGATTCAGCTTCTCCTCTCCCTCATCTTCCTCTGATGACCATTCATAGTTCAATTCAAAACTTATTTTAGGAAATAAATCCATATTTTTGGCTGTTTGACAGTGGATGAATTAATTAGCCTACAACGCAACTGCTGACCTAACTGACACTAACCGTCAGTTTTGATTTGATTTTTGATTGCAATCAGCTGTGAGGCGGAGTGATACATACACAGTGAAATAACCGTGATGTTGTACTCCAATATCATCAACAACTAACTGTTGTATAATGTTCAGTAAGACATTGCATTGTCACAAAAAAAGTATTAATGCTGAGAACTTTTGCTTCAATGCCATCCAACAACCAGTGTTCATTTTGGCAGCTATTTAAGATTTAGTGTTCATCTTGGGCTGTCAGTGAAAATGCTGATTAGTGTGGATGCATGTCCCAGTAGCTGACCAGGTACCAATGGGGGTGAGTCCTGCCTGGGTCCCTTTCTGAATGTCATTCCCTCTGTCTCCCCTGCCTTTCCTGTCTCTCTCTGTCACTATCTAGATAAAGCAGAAAATGCCCAAAAATGATCTTTGAAAAATAAGGAAATCCTAATTAGTTTTAGTCACATTTTTAGTCATTTTAATGTCTTCATATTAATCCATATGACAAACTTGCATTTGTCTAACATAGTTTTTAACAGGTTCAAAGAATGATTTATGAGTACACACATCTGAGACAACTATGATTTGTACCCAGGTTTTCTGTAAACTCTAACTTATCAATGTCACTGTTAAGAAGCAGAAAAATACTTATATTTCTGCCTGAATCCTTTTGAAATCTGCAAAATGTTAGTCTGGAGGTTTTAAGTCGTGTCCTCACAAAGTAGTTGAATTAAGACTGTTTACATACAGCACACCTACACACACAGATAACAAAGCCTCCTACCTGCCTGTCAGACAGCAAACAAACCATAAATATTCTCCAGACAGTCCTGATCTAAGTGGAGTCCTGCAAGGACCTAAGATTTCCCTCCATCTGCTGTGGTTCAGTGGCTAAAAAGAGGAGTTAGCTGCAAACAGCCACCAGTGGAACAAACAAACTCCACAAATCCATTCAACAGCTCCACCATCCACAGTCAGACACACATGGCTGCTTATTTCCTGTTAAATTACAGCTCAAAACTCACACTAACGATTGATGTCGCACCAGTATAAGTGTTTTGCAGGGACCGTACCTGATTTAATTCAGCATTTTCCTGCATAGTTTAATGTTGCATATAAGATATAGCCCATGTGACGCGTATATACAAATACTATAATGTAGGTTATTCTTCTGGAATTTTAATCATGGAAGCCCCCATAGGCTCTTTGTCACGGAATTCGACAATTATAGTGGAGAAAATGAGCTTTTTCTAAATATATGTGACTCAACCCAACCTATTTGGACTTCCACTACATTAACTTTCATTGTTGTCCCACCGTGTTTCCCTCTGACGCCGCCAGGCACTGTTAAACAATAACGGTGACTGGCCATGTATCATGCCGACGTGAAAGGACGATTTTTTTCGTCAGTGTCTGATGCCAGAAGTCACTGACGGAGCACTGGATTTTGATAACTTCGGAGTGTGATCAGACTGCATTTTAACACAGTCTGTGTTTGCAGCTCATGATAAATCAAGTTGTGTGTTGACTTGTGTGTGTACACATGTGTATGCACTATCAGTACATAAGTTCAGTTCACCCTTATCATGCAGAGAATAACATGTGTTTCTGGTACATTGCATTGCAGTGATACGTTGTTGTGTGTAAAATAAATTTGTAACAGAAGTATTACAACAAAACAGAACAACATGATCTATATCGGGTGATACAGATCTGTATGTAGACGCAATAATGTAAGTATGCAAAATACTCATTACAGAATATAGGGAATATGTGCGTGTGCGTGTGTGTGTGTGTGTGTGTGTGTGTGTGTGTGTGAGGAAGCACATGGACCAGCAGAAGCTAAAGCCCCCCAAACCCCAGCAAAGCCCCTCTGACAGGAAACTGCTGCTCTGTGTGTCCGGACTGTAAGCCTCACACTCACAGAGTCACCTCTGATTCCAGTCTGTGGCCAAACCAGCACCACATGTGTTTTCTCTGAAACACTGAAGGAGTAGACAAAACTTTTTCTTAGATGTTGTCACAAATAATACGCCATCATGAATAGCTATCATAACTTGTAATTCAGTAACGTTGTGTTTACACTGCAAGCAACACAGCAACAGCGTGACCAGTCACATTGTCGCAGAGTTGCTGCTGAAGTTATGCTGTCATAAGCTTGGGTCTGTCTATCCGCTACCTGCCACAAAGCACATTGACTAAATTTCATGTGAAGTTTCTATTTGGGCGAAAAAATTAAAGCTTTTGATCAATGTGTAAGCCCCATTTTAAGATCACATTTCGCCACCCCATTGCATCACTGTGTGCACCGCAATGCTCATAAAGCTTGCGTCATGTCAGCTAACTAGGCTAAATAATGAGCCCGGATATCTTTCTCAGGAGGTGGTGGAGACCAAACCAGGGCTAAAATATAGAGTGAACATTAGATTTAGATTGAAAAGATGGACATAAACATGACTCCAGATTGATGTCAATGTTTGTTTGTTTTATGTATATTGGATGTGTAAAAAAAAAATAACTGCTTGCTAATGCATTAGCCTAACAACTCTATTGTGTGATATATATCAAATATTGCGTTTCAGCATGTTGTGGTGGTCCCACAATGGCAAAAATTAGTTTTGCTGAATTTTGGAAGAGTAAACAAAGGTGAAAAGTAAAATATTCTCCAAACTGTCTGTATTAAACATTCATCACAGTTTACAGACCCACTTCTGCTTCAACCTTGACTGGCTGCCCCACCATAGTTGTGCACATAGACTAGAGTGTATTTCCAGTTTAATGAAATATTATTACCTGTTTTCTACTTTTATGTTTCCACTATGAGTTTGACCTAAAAATGGTTTGGACTTGCCCAGTCAGATTTAATTGTAGACATCTCAGCAATTACTATGGTCAGTATAATTTTACCTTAATCCACAGAAATTGTTTAAAAAATAAGACCTAAATTGTTATAAATTGGATTCTTAAAGGTCGAGTGTGTAAGATTTAGGGGCATCTATTGGCAGAAATGGAATATAATATTCATAACTATGTTTTCATTAGTGTATAATTACCTGAAAGTAAGAATCATTGCATTTTTGTTAGAATGAGCCATTTATTGAGTGCCCTGGGAATGAATCTTCAAACCCTGGAATGAGTTAGCATTTTAGCACTCCTGGTTCCCAAGTCTCAAAGTCAGTTGGGTTTTTTTGAATGGGTTTTTGGTTAAATGTCTGAAATAAGGTCTGTGGTTAACACAAGCTTAAGAGACTTTCACATATTGTTCTACAACATAAAGTATGTCAATAAATCCCCCACTCCCGAATTTTGAAGCTTCCATGTGACTTTAAAAAAGGCGGTTGCTAACAAGTGTCTAAATGAGACTACACAACTGTACTGTGCCAAACACGACTTAACAGTCTTGTTGTGGTGGTGATGTTAGGTCATACGACCATAGTGTAGTTTGTTTATAGCCTAATGTTAGCATTTTACTTATGGTGATTGCATTTAAGCTTCAATAATCATTACAGTTGTGTTCATTTGTGAAGATTA
The DNA here is from genome assembly GCF_006386435.1 of Epinephelus moara. Lineage (NCBI taxonomy): Eukaryota > Metazoa > Chordata > Actinopteri > Perciformes > Serranidae > Epinephelus > Epinephelus moara. The sequence goes on along the minus strand of NC_065523.1, from coordinate 7,062,670 downwards.
TCTTGCTGAACAAAATGTCTAAGTATCATAAACATTTGTTTGCCACAGAGCTTACTTTCTGCAATATGAGCCAAAATCCAGTGGAAAAATCCCATGGGCTTTTTGACGAGGGAACCAGAGCAGGGCCTCTTCCACAGAATCTGCCATGTTGTTTCTACAGCAGCCCACAACGGATAAACCAAACACTTACTCTAGGTATAGCCATCTGTGTTTTTGTGTCAGTCACTGCAGATTGCCTACACGCTTGGCACACAGGAGAAGTTTAAGTTCTGCAACCTCACTGCCAGATGCCACTAAATCCTACACACTGGACCTTTTTCTTTAAAGATCATTTTTGGCATTTTGCCTTTATTGGACAGGACAGTTTTTAGAGTGAAAGGGCGAAGGAGACGAAGGAGGGCATAGCCTTTGTACATGGGGCGCCTGCTCTAACACACTGGACCTTTAACTACTGTATTTTTTCTTGCTGTCCAAACAGACTCTTGGTTGCTACGGACTCCTCTTGAGCAGTTTAGTGCCTTGCTCAAGGGTAATTGTCACTTATTCACTTCTCCATGTTACCCCTTGCTCTTGGGGATCAAGCCATTCACCTTCCACTCGTAGATAAGATCACTATGTGCTGTCTAAAGGAAGAGAAGGCACACTACATTCCTACATTTCCCATCCCTTCCTCTGTACACCTGAAACTGACAGTGTCTGAGCTAAATGAACCACACCTCAAACTGGTATGTCATGTGAGCAGTGTGTGTGTGTGTGTGTGTGTGTGTGTGTGTGTGTGTGTGTGTGTGTGTGTGTGAACCTGCTTGTGTGAACCTGCTTGGCCAGATCTAGGCTTCTTTTCGAGTGTTAATTTGATTTACTGTGTTTTACAGTATCTCAGTGAGAAGCAGGGAGGGCGGGGACACTTTCTCTGTCACTCTAACTCCACCCCTCCCGGCTCCAAACCACAGGAGAGAAAGGCTGCAGCCTGATCAAATATGTGGTCCTAGTGCTGCTCCTCATTGAACATGACTGCACTGACACCTAGTTTCATAATGCAGAATGCACTTAAAAAACAGGTTAGGCCTGCAGTTAAAAGGCCATTCTGAAAGTGAGTAATGCAGAAGAAGGGAAGGGGAGAGGAGATGAGAGCCAGCTATCCTGATCAGAATAAGATCACTAATAAATGATAGATCAAACTATCCAGCAGTACATAATTACAGTTAGCTCCACTTTTACCAGCTGCAACATTAAAGTGATGAACACATTATTTCAGTTTAATTCTAATGTAATTTATTTGTCACATGAAATCATAAAGTTTCCCATAAAATGTATTTACTTAATGCATCAGTAATTTGACAACCCTAACTTGGAGTTAGGATGCTGTGTAAAATGTAAATAAAAACAGAATGCAATGATCTGTAAATCCTTTTTGAACTATATACAATTGCTTACAGTGCAAAGACAAGATATTTAATTGATAAACTGTATCATTTTTGTAAACATATACTCTTATTCTGCATTTCATGCCTGAAGGATGTTCCAAAAAACAGTTAGGACAGGGGCAAAAACAGACTGGGGAAGTTGTGGAATGCTGAAAAAACATCTGAAACTTTTCACATGTAAACATATTAACTGGTCATTCTAATGATACTGATAGTTTCATTAATTAGGTATGAAAGTAAGGACGGTCACTTTGTGGAAAAACTGTGTGAGAAATCAGTCCAACAGTTTGAGAGCAACATCTCTCAAAGCACAATTGCAAAGAATGTAGAATTTCATCATTCTTTCAATAACATCATCAAAATATTCAGAGAATCTGGAGAAATCTCTGCACCTAAGGGGTGAGGCTGAAAACCAAACTTGAATGACTGTGACTTTTGACCCTTCAGGTTGCACTGCTTTAAAAACCAACATAATGGTATATAGGATATTACTACATGGACTCAGGAACATGTTGGAAAACCATTGTCAATAAACAAAATTTGTTGCTTCATATACAAATACAAGTTAAGACTCTACCATGCAAAATGAAAGCCATATATCAACAACATCCAGAAACACTGCCGACTGCTCTGGGCCCTAACTCGTCGGAGATGCACTGACACAAAGTGGAAAAATGTGCCGTGGTCTAACGAGTCCCCATTTCAAATTGTTTTTAGAAATCATGGATGTCGTGTCACCCGTGTTCAGATTGTTACCAGCAGAGTGACATGCAGAGTGACATGCAGAGTGATAAGAATCAGTTGAAAATTGTGCTTGTTAAAATGTTTAAAATTCCTTTTCTTTGTTATGCAAGGATACATGTTAGTGTGGATTTTTTGCGTGTTTGTTACACATGCAATTGGGCAATAATCACTGATGGCTTGAGGAAATACTGCACTAGTGGGGTGTTTAAGAAAAGTATTTGTTAATATAGAGTCTATTATGGTTGACTTAAAAGGATTTGATTTGTTTGGTTGTGTAGAACTGGAAATTAATTGACATAGAGTAAGCTCTAAACAAAGTTCTTGCAGTCTAGCACAGTTTTTGAGAACTAATCTAAATTTAAATCACTCAAAATAACCAGCTCTGAATTAACATGGGATGATATGAATGTGGCAGTTTCTTTCAGGGCCTCACAGATGGGGGATGGTGGATTCCAAAAACTGTTAAATGGTCACTGACTTCTGGGCAGATGTCCAGATATGAAAATAGTAATTATGCATGTGCATTTGTTAATGACTCAAACTGCCCAGTTGTTTCTTCAGACAACTTTCGGCTCTGCTTGCACACTTTAACAGTCAACTCCTTCTCTGTAGTCTTTCTTACTTTTTGTGAGCAGGCTAGTGTTAGCTTTTTGTCCCACTGGGCAAATACTAAATCCAGTATGTACATGCATGTTTACCAAAGATTAAATAATACTTACTTTGATGACCTCCTTAATTGTCCTGTAGCACCACCATCAGGCCAAAATGCCCACTTGCACATAAGAAATACAAACGTTTTAGTATTGTATTTATTAAAATGTCAAACGTCAGATATGTTTTGTGATTCATTATGCACAGTATACGTTTTTACTTTCAGTTGTGCAATTAGATCCAAAGACCTATTTATCTTTGTTACAACAAGCCAGTGGAAACCTGTCAGGATATGGTCCAAACCCCAAAGCGGTGCAGGCTTCATAGCTAGCACTGACAACAGTTCTTTTTCACTCAGTATACTGAAATGTGACTACTTTACCACATTATGAATAAATGAATAACCAGTAGATAGAACTCGAGAGGGGCTATTGAAGGAAACTGGATAATAGGAGCTTAAGATTTTTTTTCTAATGACCTCAGTTGACGTAATAACAAATAAATATAAAAGATAATCTAATCTCATAGGTCTATTTACTATCTTATCACTTTTCAAATTTCGACTTCAGCTTTCATCCAGACCTCACTTTTTTCCCTTTTTTGGTAGAAAGCTCTGGTTGCAACTGGACCTTTGAGCTTCGATGAATTTGTTAAATGTAACGCTCCCAGAGAATAAGAGTGAACTTTGACGCCCATATCATAATGGTCCATTCACTAACAAAGACCACGCCAATAAGATACAAATTTAGAATGGTTTATTGCATGATGGATTAAGGGTTTGAAGGAAAGCATGAAGGGATGAGGATCAAGGGATGGAGGGATAATAGGATGTTTGATAAAGGGATGAGGGGATGAAGTGTGAGAGATGAAGAAATGAGAGTCAAGAAATAAGGGAATGAGGGTTGGAGATGAAGGATGAAGGGGTGAGGGTCGAAGAATGAAGGGTGCACGATGAAAGGATGAAGGTGGAGGGATGAGGGGGTGAAGAGTGAGGGATGAATGGGTGAGGGTCAAGGGTTGAATGGATGAAGGATGAAGGGATGAGGATTGAAGGGTTGAGGGATGAAGGGATGAGGGTTGAGAGATGACGGAATGAGGGTCAAGGTCAAATGGATGAGGGATGACTGTGTGTGTGCCCACTGATGAGGGTTGAAGGGTTTGGTATGACAGTATGAGGGTCGATGGATCGTGGGTGAGTGCAATGACAGATGTGTTGGTCGAAGGCAGGAAGGGATCTGGGAAGTTGAGACTGAGGGGGAGTTGTCTCTTCGGGAGCTCGGCTTCAGATAGAGCCCCCAGTGGTTCCTGTATACAGAAAGGAGCAGAAAAAAAGATATGAGAGGCAAGAAGGGATTGGGTGGGTGGGAAATGCTTTGAGGAGAAAGAGAATGGATCAGATGTGCTTAAATATTTTGGGGCGGAAACAGGATGTAGGAGGTGTGGTCTTCATTCCTGAACACAGTTTTCTAAAACTATATATCTTTTATTTGTACTTTCACCCCATTCAATTTCTTTCTTTATTTATGCTTTAGAGAGTAAAACATTCCTGCACACTGCCAGCACTATGAGTCGATTGAAAATGCAACTTGTCAGTCATAGATCTTTGGCAAATTTGACGGCTGACAGTGCTCTGGGAATACATGAATGTTTTAGAATTTGACACATCTGTCTACATAACATTGCATTTGACTTGAATGGCGGTACATTTCATCATTCTGACAGTGTTTTGTCATGTCCTTTAACAGTGCTTAAAGTGTGCTATAGTAATTCCACTGATATGTTGTGTGTTGTGACAGCAAGTGCCTGCTGGGACAGAATCACAGAGATGAAGTAATGAGACTTTTTACAGAGTCAGAATATTGTCCAGAAGAGGGAGCTACATGTCCAGCTCCCTGTCTGCCTGTGCTCATTACAGTCAGACTCAGTATCACGCCAGTTCACTTGTAAGCCTATTTAGAGTATTTTGCAGCTGAGCTACATCGTCTTACCTCCAGGAGACTATAGATTTAGAATGACTTGATGAACTCAGAATTTCTGATGTGTTGATAGATAGTAAGCATTAAGCTCAATTAACATCAAGGTGGCACCAAAATATTATGAACCTCAGTAGGATCACTACTGTCACGCCACAATATAGTACAGTATCTATACATACGTAATCACTGCTCAACTTCATTGGGAGAGACCAGTTTGCATCACAAATCTAAATTCATCACAGAGGTGATGTCATCTGAGTTCCTTTGCCAGTGACACTGCCAGTGATCTGCTGTGGACACAGCCACAACAGGAAAAAGGAGGATCTTGAGAAGTTCACTGGATATTTGGCAAAATGTGTAGCAGGACTTATTTCCTAAAGTGAAATAACATTGGCGATAAAGACAACAATATGAACTGTTTTATTGGTATCTAAGTGTCCAGCATCCAGTGTAGTTGCAGGAGTAAACCATGAAGAACTAAAGTTATGTTACTGAGCGCCAGTTGGAAAAAATGATACCAAATATAATTTTGTTTGCATACAAAAACTCTGCTGTGGTCAATAAAAAACTATTTGCAGTATGCAAAACATGCCGGTAGAAAATCTCAGACAGAGACACAACTAACTCTGTTGTTAAAATGGCATTTGGTGAAGAGTAAATTATGGCTTGTTTAGGATACGAAATTAAAAGTTTAGGACCTGCGACTTGACTTGGGACTTGAGTGCAAAGATTTGAGGATGACTTGTGACTTGCAAAACAATGACTTGGTCCCATCGCTGCTGAAGAATATTACAAAACCAAAAATGTAAACAGAATCACAGATTTTTGTTTGTCTCAGATGGAAGTTGACAATTGTGAGGAAACAGGAAATAGTGAGACACATTAACGGTATGTGTATATACATATATATATATATATATATATATATATATTTGACTCAAAGTACACGTCAAATAAAATTTCTCCAAACATGTTTCTTGTTATTTTAGGTAGTTNATTTAGATTTAGATTTAATATTTAGATTTAACATTTAGGTGCCACATTTAATATTTAGATTTAACTATTTAATATATTAGTTAACAAATATTGCTGTAAATGTGGTAAAAGGTGACGTTAAAAAATTCACAACACTTTTTTAAACATTGTTTGAAGCTAAATGTGGCAAAATGTTGATGTTATTTTCAGCGTGAGCCACTTTACAAATGGCACCCCATACCCAAAAGCATAATAGGTCCTCTTTAAAAGCCAATTCCCGATTTAACTCTACGTGTGGCCACACATTTTGACAAATAAATGCAGGTCTTAAATCGACCCCAGGTCTGACTGCTGTCCTGTTGTCGACTAATCACTTGAGCTAGCAGCAGTTAGCTGCTGAGATCAGGCAACACACATATAAATGTTGAATTTTTTGTCAATATGGACATGCTTAACACCCATAGTTCTGTTAGATTCTCCACAATTCAGTCATTCAGTTCATGTTACTGAGACCACCCAGCTGGCAGTGTAACCTAACTTAATGCCAAGTAGCAAAATCATTATAAAACAGTAACTTTGGTTAGCCGAGGCCTACAGTTAATCACTGGGTGTACAGCCTAACTTTAGCTCCTACAGCTATCTACTCCACAATCCAACACTTGGTAGTAGCTTCCTTGTTTTTTTAATAACAACTTCATAACTCATAAAGTGGCGACTCTATTCCGATGTCCAGGCTCCTCACCCTATCTCTACGGCTATGGCTGAGCTGTGTTGTCCGGGCTAATAGCCCCTGGTAGGGTGTCCCAAGGCAATGTAGTCCCAGGGGAGGGGCCAGAAGAGCGGTCCAAGAAGACTTCTATGAAACAGCACATTCAGGGAAAGAGTACCTTGCTTTGTATGGGGATACCAGGGCCCCCCTCTGGAGCCAGACCTGGATGGGGGGCACGCCAGCGAGCGTCTGGTGGCCGGGCCTTGGGACATGGGGCCCGGTCAAGCTAAGCCTGAATGTATGACATGGAGCTGCCACCCTGTGTGCCCACCACCCACAGGGACTGGTATCTGGTATAAAGTAGCTCAAAAATGTTGCTGTGGTCACATAAATGTTATAAAAATAAATCTGCAGCATCAAGTGACATAAGCTGCATTTTGACTTGGTAAAGGGTGATCAGCGTGAGATGAGACTGTGTGTATGGCAATGGCTACAATAGTTTTAGGGTTAGTCAGTTGCTGAGGAGGTGCAGTTTGAAAGAGTGCCATCTTGGATTTGACTGGATTAGCTTGTCTCGGTTTCCTATAATAGCGGATGGAAGATCACAGCTCCCTGTCCTCAATCCTATCTGCAGCCATTACGAGTCAGACAGTCAGAGCGGTGATGCTTGGCCTGATGCTTGTTAACCTTGGAGCCTCACTGTGGGATTAAGGTAACAGGAGGATTGGAGAGCAGACACCCTGATGAGAAGCGTATGGGTGAATAGTTTAACTCACTCCAGCTCCTCAGGTTACAATGATTGATAGCACCAGACAAGCTTCCGACACAAGGTTTACTGGACGCTAAGCTGATGAAAATGATTGTGATTGAGCTGTGAGACATGGCCTTCCCTGTGTATTACTTTACCATCAAGGAGTCATCAGGTGAAATAACATCAAAATAATAAGAGCATTGTTGACAAGTTTGGGAGGCTCTACTGCTCTCAGTGAGAGCACAGGTTTAATAGGCTTATGAAATCCATACAAAAGGACTGCTGCGTGACAGCTACTTTTTTCTTAAGCTACTTCTGAGCTCCTGAAATTTCCAGAGCCAGGGAACAAGTTGTGTTACTATGACAGCCATGAGTTGTCATGTCATTAACTCAATCAATTAATCAGTTATTTGTCACATGGAATTATAAAAGGTACAACTCCAGTGAAATTTGATCCTATCAGCTCCTTTACCTTGTGCATTGTAATTTGCGTCTTCTGACATTGTTGACTGCTGCTCTACAATTGTCCATGTTTCTAGATGGTTCTAGTTTCTGGCTGTGGAATTTTAATGGGGGAAATAGGGAGAATTCCTATAACTACAAAAAAAACATAAAAACATGCAGTTCTATCCGTTCAGTTTTAGGTCCTCTTTTATTTACCTTGTATATAAACAACCTGGATCAAAATGTGTCTGATGCAAAGGTTCATTTCTATGCAGATGACACAGTCATTTACTGTTGTGCATCTACTCTTGTCCTGGCCATTGAGCACCTGCAAGATGATTTTAATGTTATTCAGGATAACCTACTTCAGCTAAAGCTTGTTCTTAATGCTGAAAAGACAAAAATTATGATCTTCAGTAACTCAAAGTCTAGAGCACACATCCCTGCTGTGGTCACTCTGGATGGTAGGAGCATAGAGACTGTTAGTTCTTATTAATATTTGGGTATTTTAATTGATGACTCCCTCACTTTTAAAGCACATGTGCTTCAACTAGTGAAAAAACTGAGACTGAAATTGAGCTTCTACTTTCGTAATGTAAAAAAGCGACTTGTTGCTGCCACTTTATCTGTGCTCGACTACGGTGACGTTTTGTACATGCATGCTTGTGCTCAGTGTCTTCATAAAATTGATACAGTTTATCATGTTGCCCTGAGATTTATAACTAATTGTAAAGTCCTGACTCATCATTGCGAGTTATATTTTAGGGTGGGATGGCCCTCTTTGGCCACCCACAGGCTTCATCATTGGTATGCTATCATATACAAGGCAATTTTAGGTTTGCTTCCGTCTTACCTATGTGTCCTTACCATGCCAAGGAGTACCGGACAATACTCCTTGCGCTTCCATGACCATTACTTACTTTCAGCCCCAAACGTCCGTACTGAGCTTGGGAAAAAGGCATTTGCTTATGCTGCCCCCACTGAATGGAGCAATCTTCAAAATGTCTTACAACTGGACTGCCTAGTTTCTCTAAATTAGTTGAAATCTAAACTTAAGGACTTAGAGGCAGCTTCTTTAAGCTGTCAGTGCTCTTAATTCTGTGCAATAAACTAGTTTTTAAAATTGTTACTGATTTACTCTTTTTACTGTATGTACTCTTATAATGTTGTCCTTTTTATGTTGTGTCTGTAACTGTGTTTATTTTATGCTGCTGCCTGTCTTGGCCATGTCTCCCTTGAAAAAGAGGTTTTTAATCTCAGTGGGACCTCCTGGTTATATAAAGGTTAAATAAAAAATAAAATAAAATAAATCCCAACCCTGATAACAACACACTAAGTATTTTCATGTTTTTATAGGCTTGATAGTTGTGGAGCTAAAAATTTTGTTCTACTGGATAATTTTAATGAAAATCAGTGCATTTATATTCAAGATAACTTGTGGTGGGCTGAACATTGGCTGAATATTGACAAGTCAGTGGCACCAAAGGTCATGGCCAGGGGCACCAAAACCTTTCAGAGTTATTTTCTGGTGACATGGCTGTAGTCAGGACTTCAGACACACTGCTCTCATGACTAAAAAGTGTACTATTTGGATATAGGTATTCAGTCATTAGGATATTTACTCAGTAAAATGTTCCGTTATATTGTTAATTGTTTAAAAGCCTTCCTTTCACTGTCAGCAGTAATACAGCTCTGGTGGAGAAATGCTGCGTCATATTTGTTCATCAAAAAGTTGTCAGAATCAAATATAATGAAACTAAAAACATACTGGAACCATTGTCCACCAAAAAGAAATCAAAATTAGCTAATTTAGGCTAAATAAACCATTTATAACACATTGGGTTTGCTAAAGAAATGCATTATCATAAAGCTGAGAACAGAGGTATTTTTCTGATCTCATTAAAGTTGATCTTTATGAGAAACGTGATATCCAGTGGACAGCAACCTGGGTAAATAACATGTACATTTTTAGTTGTAGAATTTTAAGTCAGCCAGGCTGCTGAAACCCTCAACGTCTGATGACGTGTGTGAAGCAACTGTTTCTGAGCTGCAGCTCCGGGTTCTGATGCTCTGACAGTCTTTCTAAAGACAGTGAGATGGTAAACGGTCCACAGCAGGGATCAGCTGGGTATTTGACAGTGTCCTCAGAGGACACCCAGCAGGAAGCTGCCCTCCAGGGTGCCAGCTTGGTTAGAGAACAGGAAGAAGTTGCTGTGAGTGAAAAATCACATCCAGCATATTTGTCTGGAATACATACTGTATAAGAACCGGGTTAGCAATCATGCTTACAAAGTGACATGAAAGAACTTTACACAGTTTGACTGACAAGTGATCTCTGAAAACAGAGAGAAGACAGAGTGGTTTATTCTACTGCATGCCTTCTTTATGTACATGTGGGTATGATTTGGCACAAACAGTGTGGGAGTGATTTACAGGACGCTTGAGACTGACCCATTGACTGACCTCCTGCACCTCAGCATCTCCTCAGTAGAACAGGTCAGTAAAAACAAATTTTTTTTTTGGAGTGCACCCTGCCAATGATCTCTCCTGGTCCCTGAACACCACCCATCTGGCCAACAGATCTGCTGAAGCTTGCTGCAGGGCCCCTGTTGCTTCCAAATTCCCATCAAATACAGTCAACATAGCACACTGTAGATAGCAGGGTTGTTATTATTTTTGCACAGACACACAGAAGCCAACCTGCACTCCTCACTAATTGGCCTAAGGTTTTCTGTTGTTTGTGGTAAATTTCATGTAGAAATATGCACAATGTAAAATAAAATAATTTAGATTTTAGGTTTTAGAACTAGATGATGACACAGAGCCCCTCTACAAAACAGGGCCACAAGAGTAGGACCAAGTTAATATTTGTTGTGGTGGAAACAGAACAAATTTGCATTTAAACAAATTTCAAAAACCCAGCAGAAATACAGTAAACTCTGGTACCCCTGCAAGTCTTGTGTGCAGGGGCAATCGCTCGCTTTTGCCCAGCATTGTCCACCCATTTCATAGACTGTTTGACACCCTGCTGCCTGGGTGAAGACACCACGGTAAAAAATGCAAAAGAAACAGAGAAACAGCCTCTTCCCTCAGGATAAAGAGGCTGCTGAGTACAGAACAGCCACCCTGCAGACCCACAAACAGTAATAAATATTTGCTTTTTTATGGCTGAATGACAAAAAAATGTACTTGTTGACTGAGCCTTTGTACTCAAGATCACAATTCATAAATGCCAGCATTACTGGATTAACCTGTTTGGGGACACAAGCACAACCCCAAACCCTGCAACTCTCTGTGCACTACAGTATGTGCTCTGTGCTCTCTACTTAGTAAGATTCTACTTAGTAAAAACAGTGTATTCCATTCACATCATACCTGCCGCTTAGGAGAGCAAGGACCCAAACACAAGCACAGCAGGTGATGAAAGGTAAAAAACAGCCCACTGATCCACAATGATGTGAGTAGAGGAGGAAACAACATGGTGTGCATAAGAATGCACGGAGGGCTTTGATGGGAGGGCATGACACAGGAGAATCGTTACCCTGTGGCAGTCCCAGAGACCCCTACAAATAAGTTAAAAGAGAGTTTGAGTATAAGCCAGTGTGTAGCGCATGATGACTCTCTCTACAAAGATAACTCTGTGTGTGTGTGTGTGGGCCGACTCGTCAACTGTCCCTGTCGGCTGGAGCTCACATTCCCGCAGCAGTAGTCTGTTAGCCGGCACTACAATGAAATAAGATTTCATATATTTTAAATATTAATGGCTATAAGTGTGCATATAGCACAACAAACATCCCACCAGTTAAAAACAACAACAGATTTGGTCTTTGCAAACTGAAATCATGTACTTCTTTTTTTATTTTTATCTTTATTTTGCATAGGGAGTGGGGAAGTGAGATCCAATCACAAGTGGTCACTCGAGCATGTGGAGATTCATTCTAATGCCAGGTGTAAACAGACAGACTGTGTTGTCCACCGGTGATCCCATCACCCAAGACGCATGTAAATACAAGCTCTGAACAGGCTCTCTGTCCGTCTGTCTGTCTTTCAGTCTGTATGTTTGTCCTTTGATTTTCTTGACAACTATTTATCTGATCCACTTCATACTTGGCAGGTGTATTGCCAAGTATCCATGGAAGTACAGCGTTGAGTGCAAGCTCGATCTGCATGATGTATTTATTACCTCCGCCAAGGAGGTTATATTTTCGGTTTGTTTGTCTGCAAAATAACTCAAAAAGTTCTCAATGGATTTTGATGAAATTTTCAGGAAAGGTTGATAATGGGACAAGGAACAGATGATAAAATTTTGGTGGTGTTCAGTTGAGGCGAAGTGGATAAAATAATAAAAAGTCAGGAAATCCGAGCTGCTTGGCGGAGGTCTGCGCTCTCCGAGTGCTTTTCTAGTTAGTAGTGTGGTAGCATTTTGAGAGAGGACCCCTATTAACTGTTACGCCACCAAACAGCCTGCTGGGTACAGCTTGCTGTCCATTGCTTTTACAGTACATTCAACAGGCCGGAGACATGGATGGATTACTAAATGGGCCTATTGGGCACAGGCTTGGGGGCCCCCTGGACTTCACTTGCAAAATGTCAAATGTCAAATTAACATGTACCAACCAGGAGACTCAAAATGATCACAAAGAGACACAAAATATTTCCAAAAACGGGCATAATGACCACGAGGAGACATAAAACCACAAAGAGATGCATAAAAAGAGATGCAAAACCACAACAAAGTCTTTGTATCTTGCCTTTGCAAATCTGTACCCAGGGGCCCATTGTCTCATAATCCACCTGGAGATGTTACATTGTTGCAAACTCTACATTTTAAGCATCAGTGATGATGAACTTTCTGAACGAAATTTTTTGTTCCAGACCCAAGGAAGTGCAGTGTTGAGTGTGAAGTGCTTGGTTGAGCAGTTCTTAAGATTGCCAGCAGCAACACAACCGGCCAAACAATCACCCCATTCCAAACAGACAAGTCTTAAACCGGCACTGCATCAGTACATTAAAACACACAAAACAACAAGACAGATGGAGACATGTAAAGCGGTTAGTACAATCTGACAATCATGTGTTTTGGTGTCTGAATTTCATTTAACTGCCTGTAGACCTTATGATTTCAGATTATGGCAGGCTGCTCTTGAATGCAGCACAGCTCTGTTAGGTATGAGTGTGGGTGGAGGGTATGACAGACAGAAACTTAGTTAAACTTTTTGTAAACAAGCAATATTTGATCATTCAAAGATTCAAATTCTTCATTGAAGAAAGAGTAATGTGTTTGTAAGGTAGGTGACTGAACTTTTTAATCTGACGTATTAACCACAGTATCCCAATCCAAGTGACACTGTGAACCAGACAACTACTACTGGGCAAAAATTAACCAACAAAAATTCTGAACGACTCTTTTTAGTGTCTGCTATTTTTCTGGTTTAATCTGACGAATGTCTGAGTGTTCATGAATCCCTGACTTTTCCCACTCGCCCAGTCACTGTTATCTGAGGTACTACTCATACTGCCTGCTACAGAGAGTGAACAAAACGTGATTAAATCAGCCTCTGCCAGCTGGAGCCAATGTGCTCCTCAGATGGTCGTCCGCGTTGTGCTTTAAGTTGTAATGTGGAAACAACATGGACGCTACAGAGAAGATGTGTTGTATTTTACAGCTCAGAGTGCTTAAACAGCACTTTGTTAACAAAGAGCAAAGAAAACGGATCAAGTGAGCCATAAAATATGATCCGGAACTAATTTCCAGATAATTTTGAGACCACATGAATGCAGCACATGGCTGCAGAGATAACTGGGATGTCTGCTACCTGCCCCTCAAAGTATGACAGGTCCTTTGTCAGTGACATTTCTGTGACATTGTATTGAGCTTACATAGCCTATCAACATACAGGAGAGATACTGAGTCAATTCACTAAAATAAATATTTGTAATGTGTAAACGTAGACATGATGACTAATGTATTAAAGGTGATAGATATAGGATTCATACTTCCCGGTCAGTAGGTGTCGCACTCACACTCGCCCGCTCTCGCTCCACTCTTCAATTCTACAGGTTGCCAGGTTCGTAAACGACAGACACTGGAGACAGCGATGTCAAGTGAAGAGTCTTTTGTGGTATAGTAATTAAAAAATAATAATAATAAATCATGAATCCACTCTTGTGCGCTCTGTAACACTCTAACAATCTCCATAAAGCATTTTTAGCTCTACTCATCACTAATGCTAACGTAGGCTAATTAGTCAATTAGGATCCTTTGTCGTGGTGGACACATGGATTCCCTGATTCAACAACGTCCTGTATACACACAAAAACACGAAAGTGTTCTTGATATTAAAACGGCAATATGTTCCCTCTGTTATAATTTCCCACCAATAATAATAATAATAATAAATGAAAGTTCGGCTGTACTAGATATTTGATATTTTGACAACTCTACAACCAGAAGAATCACAGTCCCAAAAACACCGTTTCTAGAGAACTTGCTAAAATATCTGAAATTAACCATCATCCTTACTTTTTCTTAACATAGTTCATCTAGGTGCAGTATCATTACTAGTTCAGCTTTACTAGATATTAGATATATTACAACCCTGCTGCGTTAGCTAGCAAACATTAGCTTACCTGTCCAGAAGGAAAGCGGCAACCTCTGCGTGGCTTTTTAGCTCTTTTTCTGCCTTCAGCTGACACCAACGATCAAAAGCTGAACCGATGTTGATTCTGGGGCGGGCAGCACTAGCTGTTAGATGTGCATGTACTATAAAGGAGCGTTGCAGAAAAACTGACACCTATTGGGCAAAAAGCAAGGCAGTAATTATAATATATATATTTGGGGGGACACTGCACCCCCTCCAATATTTAAAGATGCTAAAAATGTTACCCCACACCCCAATATGTTGATAGAGAACAGAAGGCAATCACGCACTGCTGTCCAAAATAATTGTTAGCATATGTAATCATAATCATAAACTCCACAAGTACTCAACTAAAGTTAATGTCTTTGTTACGTTATATTTGTCAAATAGCCCATTTGAAGTCTTAGTGTCAGTCCTAGATGACGTGCTGCATGTGCAATTTATGAAGACAGTAGTAGCTTTTGGTATAAAGCTGTCTTAACATAGCATAGTGTCCCCCAAGTGATGACTCCATGACTATGGCCTTGGCAGAAAGTAGCCTACCTTAAAAGGTTCGAACGGTTTGATACATTTACAAGTATCAAGTCAAATGAATCTAAACTGTGGAAAGAATCGCTCCTCCCATCACCAACAACTATTACAACTACTAGAATATCACTCTGTTAAATCAGGTGACTGTCAGGAAGTCTTCCAAGCAGGTGGACTACTTATCCCGCGGATACCGTATGGACTGTTTTTCTTAATTGGACCTTGAATGCAGCAGCACTGATCCACAGGGGTCAAATCCACCGTGTGTCCTCAGCACACCAGGTTCTGTCAGAACTGTGCTGCGGCTCAAGGGACACTGAAATTTTGTCAAACAGATGGATAAAGGTCAGTCAGCAGGAAAAAAGCCCACGTGTCGTCAGATTAGAATCGGGCCGACAGAGCGTCCCGTTACCGGCGAGCAGTGTCCGTCTCATTGATTTGAAGGGGGATGAATGCTGACACATCCACGCCGTCAGCGAAGGCACGCGGGTTGACGAGTTGAGGAGCGGGCAGAGGGATGCGTTTGTGGGACGGGGGCACTTAGTTTCTGTGAAACTCCGTACCGGCAGCGTGGGGGCTGAACACCTGGACCACCTTTGGATAATATGTCTCTGCTGAAACAGCGGGGGAGAGAGCTTGAGCGTTTCGATGGACTGTCGCTCATTTACTGGTACGTGAAAATGCACAAGTTTGGGTTCAAGCCCCGAGTCGCTCAGGGAAGAGAGGATGCGAGACATAACTTAATTACTAATCTGGCAAATTCTGTGTTTCATCCAGATCAATAATATTCCCCTGATAGATTCGGCACGCAAAACCAAGAAGTACTACTTCTAAGAAAATGTGGCTCACTTGTTCCTCCCACCACCGGTGTACACACAAGCGATAAAAATTAGATGATATATTACCATATTTTAAATCAAAGTGACGTTTTCGTCATAGGTAGGCTATAGGGTACACGGTCCGGTATAGGGTATGCGCGGAATTTGCCAGATGAGCATTTTAATTCATAATGTTCAGTATTCTCAGTGTTGCCTAGAAATATGTGCCCAACTTTTTGTTTTTAAAAATTGTAATTTTTAAATTATTTTCACCTGATAGGGAATGTGTGTGTGTGTGTGTGTGTGTGTGTGTGTGTGTGTGTGTGTGTGTGTGTGTTGGTGTTAGTGGGGATGGCGTACATAAATGGTGTTAAAGTGTTATTTCTTTGTCTAATTTGAAACTTCTTTAAATTTTTCACCACAAAATATAAAAATAATAGTATTTCAAAATTAAAGGGAAACTGTCATTTTGGCAAAACGCTAAACCCTACTGTAGTAGGCTACCTTTTTTTTTTAAACCATTTTAAATAACTGCAAAATTTAAACCCTGTAGATAAAGCAAATTCATAATTACCACTAACAATGCATCACATGTGCAGTTAAAGTATTTAAGGAGTGGGATAAAGCCTCTTTAAGGTAACTCCCAGTGGCATTTTTAAACAGCATTGTCAAAATAAAGCAACATTAAGCACGACCAATTGACGACTGATTTGGGCTATTATACAGTTTGTCACACACCGTATGTAAACACAATGTTTAGAGCCAAATAGGAAATACATATGGCATCTGTAAAGCAACAGTTAAATCAGTTCAGAAGAACAATATTTGAGTTTTCCAAATAAAGATAGATTAAAAAAGATGAAATGTGAATGATGTCATGGGAAAGTAGGGCAGTTTAGGGGAGTTCATTTTGTTCCTGTGATTTGGCCTGGGGGGAGGAGTCAGTCAGCTAAAAGTAGCTGCTGAGTGGGCTGTTGATGCTGGGTCAGCTGGGAGCGCTTAAAGGCAAGCTGAAGGGAGGTGATGTGACACTGCTGGGTGCCCCTCTTTCTGAATGACACCCACATATTGCCAGCCGTCTCTCCCACAAACAGAACCACTCCCAAAGTTTCCCTCATGATTCTCTCCTCCCAGAAGTTACCCGAACTCTGGGACTACTTTCTGATTTACGTCTCAGGAGCCCTAGAGTTTAATCCTGACAGCAAAGACATAGACCTGGGACTGTTTCCTCTCAGGATGAATCCCACCATAAAGACCAGGTAGGTGTGACACAGGGAGGGTCAGACGCAACGGTGAGGAGGGATGCTTAATAATCTGCTGAGAAAGTGCTGCTTTAAACAGCTGCCAGTACAGAGGTCAGTTTGTCTGGGTTGCTTGAAAAAAGGCAGTGAGGAGTAAGTAAACCTGCACTTATACATGAAATTGATGGACTTCACCGCTGAAGTTCTGCAATACTAAGAAAACAGGAGTGATGTGAGATTGTACGCTCTTTAAAGTTGTGCTATTTTGCAGGAATATCAGAACCTGGTGTGTTAAATTTGTACCATTGACAATATATACATTTGTGCTTTGTGTTTAGTAATCCAGTAGTACATAAAAAGATTGGCTTGATTTATGATTTACTCATAACAAACTTTATACACAGTAAGTTACTGTGTAATACTCTGATAATACTTTTAATGATGTGTTCTTGAGTAACATCTGAATTGTCTGTGTTTAAGGTCGGCAAACTCCATTTCATATGTAAATGTGACTCTGGTAACTCAGGTGTTGGCAGAAAAGAAGTAATTGGGTGGAATGAGAATGATTCATGGTCATCCTGACCTATTTCTGAATTTTTATTAATGCGCTGCATAACAATGCAGTGCCTGACCCGTGGTTGGATAATATGTCACTCAAACTGAAAGCCATAGTTGAATAAATTTGTGAGTGGTTGTTTGGCAGCAGTCATAGTCATATAAAACCACAATGACTCAATGATTTGTTATAAACAACACAAGAGACAAATATGAAATTAAGAGCATTGCACTGTTCAGTATTGAAGGTTCGGACTTTCTTGAAGGGTCCCTTTTGTATTTTCCAACCTGGACCCCTTTTCCCATGTTTTTGTGTGTAAGTGACTAATGGGAACAACAGCATTTGACACTGGTAAATCTATGTCCTCTAAAAGTGCTTGTTTTTGCCAATGACAGACTCAGATTGTTAAGTGTCTGACAACATTATAGAAATGATCTGTGGGGAGGTTGCCCTTTTTGTTGAAGATCTTTTTTGTTTAATTAGAAACAGCCTTGGAATAACCATCACCAAACCAACCAGGCTCCATTTAAACAAACAGTTATTTTAGCATGTATATATAATTTCACATCTAACTGGGTGAATTAAGAGTTTATTTCAACCAAAGCAGAGGTAGTGATTGTTGGAACAGTGGAGACACGAACCAAGACAGCATTTGTGAGTTTTATTTTGCTTCATTGAATGAAGTGTGTTTTACAATGATGGAATACTGTTGATTTAAATAGAGTCGGATGTGTTTGGTGATGGCAATTTTGGGGCTGTGTCTGGTGAAACAACAAGGATCTTACTCTTTGACAAAGAGGTCAGCCTCTGTAAGCATAAAAGCAGTCTGAGCCTGTCAGTGGCAAAAACAAACATTTTCAGTGGATGTACATCATCGGTGCTCAATTGCTCGCAGGGATTGTCTGTCTGTTTGGTGGCTGCTGGCTACAGCCGTCTCTCCTGATACTGGACCAGTTTCAGAAATTGTTGTTCTCAGTAGTCACTTAAACACAAATCATGCAGGGTCCAGATAAAAAACAAAAAACAAAGTTACCCTTTACATAATTATCATGGGAAGGTGTGAAGTGAGACATCATATCTGGGGCTGAAGCCATATATAATATGAAGCAGTGACCGTTCTGTTGGGGGTGTGGTGTGATGCTTGTGATCTTGTTTGAGGTTTGATAATTAGAAAAAGTGTTAACAGCTGTAGTTTGGTCCATTGTTGCCTTTTTGGCTTTGTTTCTTGTTCACACTGACTTATTACAAATGAACCAAGCGATATAAACACACAGTCATATGGACTGACAGGTAACTCATTTATTGGACAGTTTTGGTGATGTCATCCTGCATCATCAGTATTACATACATCAAATTGCTGTGACTGATACTGAACCTGATGGAGTCAGTGTCACAAGAGCTCATGAAGAAAACTGATTACAAGCATCAGTTGAGACCGGAGCTCATCTGTCCTCAGGCTGAATTGGTATAAAGAGAGCGAAACAGAGGTGTTGGCACTGTAATAAACCAGGGACGACAGTTTCCGTGTAGCCACTATATTTCACTTTAATGAGGAACTGTTAAAGCACACACACCATCAGCTGTGTCCATCAGGACAACAACAACTGATCCTGCGTGATTATATAGATCAGATTTATATATTGCTTGGAAGATATGATCTGTAAATGATGATAGCTTTTTAATTCATGCTAAAGTCACATTCCTACTATCACACAGTCCTGCAGTTGGTCTGCTTTGATTTTACACCAGTGAACTGCATTTTTAATTTGACTTGGAACAAAACACACCAAGCTCAGCTGAACTTGTTTCAAAGAGCCTTGAGTATCAAAGTTTTAAGTACTGTATATTACCCATTCTTGAGAATTGGGACAAATCATGTCCTACCAAGAAAATAAAAAATTAAGTTTATAATTTCTCAACACATGAATTCCGTTTTTGGGGTGAAACATAATTTTTTAAAGGTTTTATCTATATAAAATATAATTTTTTAAAAATTTCTAAACATGCCCTGTGCCAGGAATCACCCTAGTCCCAGACAAGAATTCCAACTTGAATGAAAAAATGTGTTAAAAGCCTTCAAAATGTAAAACTAATAGTACTTACTGATAACATCATCGTAAAAATGTGCTGTTATAATCATCTTTGATTTAAAATATGTTTAATGAAAATGTTGGCCCTTTAAAGATGTGTCACAGATTTTTGTCCCATTTCTCAAAAATGAATATATGGTTATAAGAAGAGGATTTAACAGGAATCTTCAGAAGACCTAACTTCACTAACATTTAAATGGAAGCTAAAACCTAATCTATTTGACAGGTATAAAGGTAAGAAAACACTCAGAAAACAGTCCAAATTGAGCAAAATTGAAAATATATAAGGTTTAACTTTGTCCAAAATAATATTACGTTTAACATGAGAACCATTTGAAATCGCTAATCACAGTTTTTCTTCACTAAATCATATTTTAAATGCAGCTGAAATGTGTGGCACTTTGCACTGTGCATTATGAACATTACACATTATCCTACGAAACATGACAACAACTCCCTAAATAAAAGTTAATAAAAATGTGCCTGATTATGACAACAGCATTTATTGGATGAATGCAATTGCATAAAATAATAATTGTAATAATAAGTTAATCAACCAGTATTTCTGGTGCTGTCTAGCTATAGTAGCAAGGTTTATTTGACTAGTCAACTAATTGTCCTTTTCCCTGTCATTTATACAGGTGTTGATCTGAGGTATTATAAAACAGATATGAGAGTTTGGCCACTGTCTTGTCATTGGGCCTCATGCAGCAACATTCTCTTATAATTTCTCTAAATTTTCTCTCAGAAAAGGCTGTAAAAAACATGCCATTTTCTAGAGTGTTTTTCTGGCATTGCAGGAAAATCAAAAAACAGAAAACAGTCAGCAAAACATTTCTGATGCTGTAAATGTCACAGCAGCAGTAGATATATATATATATATATATATATATATATATATAT
>NC_065523.1:7023999-7041623 GCF_006386435.1 Epinephelus moara | reverse complement strand
ATACTATAATCGTACCAACCTATATTTGCCGCACTGTGCCGTGACTATCACATAAAACGTGTTATTTTAGCATTACTGTGCTAATGCTCGTGTTACCAAAACAATTAGAAATAAAACACTCCTAACATATATCTCACAGGTAACCTATAGCTCACTGGTAAGCTATAACATATCGTAACATTGTTTAGATTCCTAAATAAATATTCACCTCGTCGCTAGATACTCCTGAATAACTCGAAAAACTCTGCTGTCTGCGCAAGGCTTTTTGTCCTACGAGGCCACCGTCACTTACCCGACAGGAGGGATGAGTGCTTGAGCGCGAGTGAGTGCTGCAGTCTAGAATCTGACCGCTGATGTCACTGTTACTCACCATTTTTACACACTGAGGCTTTAAGTTATTAAATAGTTGTAGTGATGTAAAAGGTACAGTATTTACTGCTGAAGTGTAGTGCAGTAGATGCTGCATGAGATGAAAATACTCAAAGCATAAGTACCTTAGATTTGTACTTCAGTGCGGTAGTTGAGTAAATGTACTTAGTTACATTCCAGCACTGGACGCACAGTATGCAAAATGACAGTAATTGGGATCAATGGACCATCTATAGCAGTATTCCTTTAATAGTCCAATCATTGCAATTACTGTAAAACATGCTGTAAAACCTCAATTAAAAGCCTAGTCCAAATTAAATGCTCAGTGCCTTTTACTAGCCTGGTGTGGCTACACTTTTTGACATATAAATGCCTGTCTCAATCAGACACCTGGTCTGGTTGCCAAGTTGTTCATTTTTATGGAAGTTCTTAAGATGTATAAAACCGGGTTGTTGGCTACTTCAAATTATGTGTCCATTCCTTGATTACCCTCTGAGTTATCGTATTACTTTAGTCTGTAAGGCTCCTCAGATCAAAAGAATCAAAAGGGTTTTTCGAGAAAATTAATCCAAGTTGCAAGTATTGTTTTAACAGGATAAAGTGGTGTTGTGTCAGTGTGCCGGTTGCCGCAATCCTTGAGTGCTGTAACTTTCTCTCTGATGTGTTGTCTGTCAAAGCTAGATCAAATGAATGGTTCATAATTGATATATTATCTGAAGACTAATTTTTATACAATTAATATTTGAACTGGTTTAAATAAACAATTTGATTGATGACCAAACAATAGCCTGGGCTTTTAATTAACGTTTCACGGTAATAATTTATATTTGATGATATTCCTGCATGTTTATGTTCCTCATATTTAAAACTTACTTTTCCTCATGTTGGACAAACAACTTGTGGAGTGTGATGAGATTTTTTTGTCTTATCTCTATGAGTGTTCTTGACCTCTCCAAATTTTCTCTTACCAAAAAGAAAAGCAAATATAAGGAAACATTGGTAAATCCTAGAGATCAGTGGGTATTAATAAATATAACACATCGTGGATATGAGCAAAAATAAGAGAAACATTGTTCGTATATCACTTCTTGGATGTGGCCCAGTGTGTCACTGGACAACTCTCAGGTACCATGTTGAATTCTTTATCAGTGACATAAGGACTGCATATCATAGGAAACGGTGCCTCTTGATGTTAAGCAAATTTTACATGTCTGTCCTGTTATGCAGATACTTAAATTCATTCAGTGTTCAGAGACATTTGAACAGAGATACATGGAGCATGAATCACACACTGCAGCTGCCAACACAGATCAAACAGGATGTTGAGACAGTGAGACAGATGGTGCGCTGCTCAGTAAAAAACACTGTTCTTTTCTTTTTGTCTGTCTCTTCCACTTCAATTTCATGTTTTGCTTTTGGCACTGGATGCTCTGGTTAGACAGAACCATCAGGCCAATACTGGCCTTTTGTTCCATTTCAAATATCAGCCTGTTGTATTCGTTCAGTGCTGATATGATGGAAGCAGGTCCCTGCTGTGACTAGCACATTTTATTTGTATCAATTTTTATCAAGTGATTGGTCAAACTGAACGCGTGCTTTGGGAGGATTTTGCTCAGCAATCAGTAAAAAACTGAGCTCACCCTGGCTCAGATTAAAAAATGTTTTCTGGAACAGACCCACAGGCTGGGCACATTTTAAAACAGCTTTATTAGTATTTGACAGTGGGATAGACGGGATGGAGAATTGTATAATAGCAGGTGTGAAGGAGAATGGACTGAAAAGTCACTGGAAGGAGGAAGTGGTGGATAAGAGGGTAGAACAGTGGCAGGAATCCAGAGCTAAAGGTCAGGAGCAGGTTACAGGCTGCTTATCAGAGGCTCAGCCAAAAAGTCAGGAAAACCCTGCTGGAAAAGTCACAGTGATGGATCACCCGATGAACCCACAAGGAGTACCAGAGGGAGTGTATTCACACCAACATAGGGCAGGTGGTGTTTAGACTATGGTTGCAAAATTCTGCAAATATTCAAGGTGGAAACTTACATTGGGATTTAACAAGAAATAATAGGAATAAAATGGAAATATGGAGGTTATTTGCTTAGGCTGTATTAATCATGCCAAACATGGTAAACAAACATGTTTTACCATACCATAAAAAAGGGCATCATCTATTAATTTGCTAAATAAATCCATTAATTTGTCAGATACATACTATGTGAAATGTGGCTACTATCTGCTAGTTATGTAGAATATATCCACTTTAGTAATATGATAAAAACTTGTATGAAAGCATGTAGTCCTTCGGCTCAGACAGTGCAGCAGTGTTAGCCGTAGGGAGGGCTGCACATATGATGGCAGAATGCATTGTGCATGCAGAGGCTTGTAATTTTACTTAATTCCTTTTTCGTGGGATGCTGGTTTATATCTGTGAAGGGAGCGGGTCCTCATCGACGGAGATTGCCATGTTCACTGCCACGTTTCTACAGTAACCCAGAACAGACAAACCATACACTGGCTCTAGATAAGGACATTCACGTTGTCATGTTGGCCACCACACTTAGAATGTCTTAAGTTATCAGACAGAAAAGGTGAGCACGCATTAGCAGGTGCTAAGCGAATGCCTGTCTCCAACATGCCAAACAGTGTGGGAGAAACACTGATTTGTAACCTGAAACTGCTAGAGCTGCCCCCAACTAAGAATTTTCCTAGTCGACCAGTAGTCATCATTATCATGTTTGCGATATTGATTTAATTATTAAATTATATATTTTTTGGTGGGCATCACAATGGTTTGAGTTCACGATCTGGGAAAGAATAGTATCAGTAACATTGTTAACACTGTGCTACATTACAGAGAAATACAAAACCATACTAATAAACCTTCATTAATATAGGCCTATATTTTATCTACAAGTGCATGTCACACACTGAGCGAGCCGCCTGTTAATTACACTGTCAGCAAAGCAGTAATGATTGTGCTAAGTGGCTAATGGGCATGTAGCTACTTCCATGTTTCAGATGAAACGTCATGTTTGTAGTCGACGAATGATAGGCAAATGTTTGCAGAGTTTACATATCACCTTGGGTTCGTCCCTCACCTTCTCAAAATGATCCCACATTTTGGATTTCCTGCCTGACATGTTATTAACTAGCCTGTATAATAACCGCAGGTACCAGCCCTGGAAATTAATGTGACTCCTGTCTGACTGCTGAGCATGGACTCTTCCTGTGTCTGTCCTTTCAAATTAAATTCCCACATGGTCCAGTCATATAGGTTTTGTTTTATTTTGACACGACACAGCTCCTAATAGAGTTTCACGTTTTTCTTATTCTTTCTGCAACTAAGCATCCAATGAAATCTTGCAGACTAGTGAGACAGTTAGTTCTGGTCAACTAACTTTCGGTCAAATATTATGGGGCAGCCCTAGAAACTGCTTTATTCAGTGTTTTTACCAGTTTAAATCACCAAGTCTGTTTGTTGTGGAGAAGAAGAGACCTCTGTGGATCAGAAATAAGGTGTGCCCATTTTCAGTTATCAGGAAAAAAAAGATGAGCACACAAAACAGGCCCTGTCTGAAAGTGCTAAACAGCCTACAAGAAAAACAGTGAAACTTAAATTTGTAACACAAAGCTGCTTTACTCAGTGTTTTTACTGTTTTTAATCACGTAGTCCTTTTTTTTTTTAAAGAGGAGACCTCTCTGGATAATTCGGCGCACGATAAAAACAGTGACAGTGACAAACAGTGCCTTATCGCTGAAGACTAATACACAGGCCAGCCCAATACAATCGCTGAACCCTTATTATAGTAACAGAGAATTCTACTGATTAATCCATCAATTAATTGAGTAATCTTGCTTTATTAGAGAGCAGTAGTAAATATACAAAAGAGAAGATAAAACATATCTCTTTAATGAAGAAATAATTGGTTTCCTTTTTAGAAAAATCTACATTTTTATGGCTTAAATTACAACAATATTTAGGCTTCAGTTGCTACTTACACTACCTGATATTTTGCTTTTGGTGTATTTTATGCATCCCTGTGAGGGGAGTAGGTATATGTGTGTGCTTTCTTGTATTGGTTTACCACGAAGCAGCATTTTATTTTCTGTGTTTATGTCCCTAAGGTAACTCAGTTTTGCTTAAGAAAATAAACACAGAAAATAAAATGCTGCAGTTTGTGAAAGCCTAACTAGTCACTATATTAATTTACGCTATTAACATTGAAACTTTGACGATTTCAGCCAGCTCTGTGTCACCACAGTGTGTGCAGATGAACCATGTTTAGCTACTTTTTTTGGGAATTCAAATATTCCACCTAATACTGTATATCTACAATATGGAGAGCATTTCCTTAAAACACTGTTCGAAACTTCACAGATAGCACTTTTTATTTAATATCTACTTACATTTTGTTTATTTTACCTGGTGTCCTTGACTTGATTTTCATTGTGAAAGTGACCACAGGCTGTGACAGTGGTGGCAGGTGTGACTGGATGCACTTTGACAGTTATTTACTCGACTCCTGTCCTGTGGTATTCAGGCCTCTGGTGGCAACAAACATCACTTTAGTTCTGCTGTGACAGAGGAAAACAACATGCTCTCATTAAGTCACCTGGCCTTAGCGTCTCTCACCTCCCTATCTGGGACACATTGTTATGAGGTACATACGTATGTCCTTTGTTCCGTTATTGTTTATTCAAGGTCATTATTGGATAGATGTGTATGTAAATGTAGAATACAGGCTGGCAGTCCAGTAAGGTATGAAACTTAAGATTTTACTGAGGAAACCTCACTGATGTGGCTGTCACTGCTGCTTTTTGTGTCTCCACATAATGTGAACAGACAAATTCTAAAGGGTCTGTTGAAAGGCATTCTGGTAACTTAAGAAATCACTGAAGAAGTGGATGAGACAGACTGAGGGAAATTGTAAATAATAACACTTCACAACAAATTAAAAAGTATCTCAGAGCACTGGTCTTCATTGTTCTCAAATGTTGTACCTGATGCAAAAAGATCTGAGAAAACCCTACCCTAACCCATCAGTCATCAATACATTTTTGTAAGTGGAAGAGACTAGGGGTGGTATTCATAAAACATCTGAGTACAACCCTGATTCCAAATAAGTTGGAGTGCTTTTCAAAATGTAAATAAAAACAGCGAGCAATGATTTGCAAATCCTTTTTGACAGAGGCATGTTTACCACTATGTTACATCACCTTTTTTAACAACACTCAGTAAGTGTTTGGGAATTAAGGATGCTAATGTTTGAGGTTTTGAAATTCTTTCCCATTCTTGCTTGATACAACTTAAGTTGCTTGACAGTCCAGGGTCTCTGTTGTTGTATTTTGTGCTTCATAATACACCACACATGTTCAGTAGGAGACAGGTCTGGACTGCAGGCAGGTCAGTCTAGTACCTGCACTCTTTGTATGAAGCCAGGCCATTGTAACTCGTGTAGAATGTGACATCCCTGAAAATACGTCATCTGGATGGCAGCACATGTTGCTCCAAAACCTGTGCATTCATGGTGCCTTCACAGATGTGCAAGTTACCCATGATGCCACGGGCACTAAGAGGGGAAACATCTGAATGGTCCTTTTCTTCTTTAGCCCGGAGGACACAACGTCCATGATCACTAACAACCTGAAATGTGGACTCGTCAGACCACAGCACACTTTTCCACTTTGTGTCAGTCCATCTCAGATGAGCCCAGGCCAAGTGAAGTCAGCAGTGTTTCTGGATGTTGTTGATATATGGCATTCACTTTGCATGGTAGAGTCTTATTTTGCAGTTGTAGATGCAGTAACAAACTCAACAACAAAAAAAGCGACAAAAAAAACAAAATGAAATTTCTTCAGATTCTCTGAATTTTTAATGACATAGGGCTCTAGTTTCGCAGACGCGCACCGTGCGCCCTGGCGCAGCTACTCCTCTATCCCACCTCCGTCACTCCTACCAGCGCAAGTCGGAAAGAGGGAGGAGAGAAGACGTGGAGTGGGTTTCACACACATCACACTAATCAAATGAGCCCCTCTCCTCGCCCTTAAATGCGCGGCGCTGGCGAGCTTTTAGCGCACCTTCGGCGAAGCCTTTTGGCGCGAAACTGTCACTGCGCCAAGCTGGATCTGTCGACACCTCCCCCTGCTGCGCCGCCACACCCATCTCAGCGCACCTCGGTCTGCCGAACTACCAAACTGAGCGTGCCTCGGGTTGCGCTGCTCGAAACTAGCTCTGCGCGGGGTTCGCCACCCTGTGCTGTGCCGGGAAACTAGAGCCCATTAATTGTAAATGGTCAAATCCCTAATTTCTTTGCAGTTATGCATTGAGAAACATTGTTCTCTTGTGGGGCTATTTGCCCATGAAATTTTTCCACAGAAGGGTTAATCTTGCAATGTTCTTGCTTGTGAATGACCAAGCCTTTTCAGGATGCACATTTCAGACGCAGCCATAGCACTATCACCTGCTACCAAGGAGCCTGTTTACCTGTGGAATATTCACGTGTTTTTTTTTTTGTTTGTTTTTTTAAACATTTCACAACTTTTTTGGAACATGCTGCAGGCATCAAATTCAGAATGAGTGAATATTTACAAAACAAAAACCAAACAACAACAACAAAAAAACAGCCAAACAAAAATAAACTATAAAGTTGGTCATTCTGAACATTAAGTAGGTCTTGTTTTTTTTTTTTTTCTGTATGCGATTGAATGTTGGTTAAAGTGCATTTGCTAATCATTGCATCCTGTTTTTTTTATTTGCATTTTGCAAAGTGCCCCAGCTTTTTGGAATTGGAGTTGTAGTTCCTAAGTGACCAAGATAGGAGAAACTGCTAAAAATAATGAATGTGTCATAACTTTACTACTCCTAATGTTTTGGTCTAGCAGCAGTTTACAAGCCATTTTAGTGCTAAAAGTAGCATCAAAGTCTGAGAGAAGTTCGAGGTCCTGAGGACTAGTAAGTAATTAAGTTTTAGCTATTGTCAGTAATGTGCTGCAGGTAGTGTGTCTCATGTGTTTTGCAAAAATAGAAATTATCTGATAATTTCATCAGCCATTTCACATGAATTCAGTCAGGTTGCCAACAAAGTGAAACAAAACAGTAACACTGGGGATTACAGTTTGCACAGCTTAATGCTATTTGAGCACACCTGTAAAATGCACTGATAATTTCAGCTTCAGCCATCTGACAAAATTGTTTTTTAAACAAAAATGCTCCTCAGACTGCAATTACTTCGACAGTTACTTAAGTGGATGAAATTGTCAACTGCAATAAATACTTAAGGGTAATTTATTGACCCATGCTGGATTATCCAGTAAAAGTGGTGCAATTTATATAGAACTACCACACCATATATGGACCTACAATGTATGTAATTTGTTCCTCTAGCATGCTCAGAATGACAATGTTAATATGCTGATGTTTTGTTCAGCATGTTCACTTGTAATGTGCTGGCAAGTGGCAACCTCTAGAGCTAAAAAATGAAGCCTACAGGGAGTGCAAAAACTGCAGTTTGTGGAATGGCCACTTGACGCTGCCGCCAAGAGTGAGTCAGTCCCACAAACCTCCATGTTAAAACGCCCAACTTTACAGCAGAAATAAACATGTTAACAGCCTGGTGCCAAAAACAATTTTGGTCTCTGTAGCTAATTTCAACATTCATGGCAACTGTATGGGGGGGTGAAGTTTTATATATCTCAATGAACGCATTTCAGCGTAAAGCGCTTTACGCGGAAATGCGTTCGTTTTCTGTCCACAATTAAAATACAAAAGAAGATGAATCAGTGAGTGCCGTTGTTTTGTTTGTTTGTTTGTTGTGAAAACACAGTGTTAGGCCCACATATTCTCAGAGGAAAAATATTGTCCCTGGACATTATGACTAGAGAGATTTGAATATGTGAGCAGATTTTCCTGCTCAAACCTGGATAACGGAGACCCTAAGGACAGCGGTGCTGTGGATAAAGCTGCTTGCTGTGTGTACTTGAGAGAGACAGAGAGGGAGATGGAGAGAGAGAAAGAGAGAGGGGAAGAGAAGGTGGAGGGTGGACTATTGCACAATGTTTCTGTAAGTTATAATTAACTTTCTTAGAACGCTGCTTTGTTGCATAATTACCTGCCTGCCAGAAACCTACGATATTTTGTAGCAAGCTTACCTGAATCGCCTGACCCGCAAGTCACCCCACTGGACCTGCATGTTATAAGTGGATCTGTGCATCACTAATGTCTACCATCTTTTAGTGGTATGTTTTAGGGCCGTAACGGTACATGTATTTGTGTGGAACCGTTCGGTACGCGACTTTCGGTTCGGCACGACCCTGTACCGAATTATTGGGCACAGGATATTATTTTATTTTATTTTGTTTTATTTTAATTCCATTTTTGCAAGCCGAACCATTTAAAATATCTAGTTCCCCGACGGACATAATTGAGTGACAGACCGAGTCTGACCGTAAATCTCCGCCTTCACTTTGTGCAGCGTATTCTCGCATTTTGACAACATGGCAAGTGAGCCTGATGAACCTGAAGACCCACCAGCAAACCTTAAGTCCTCCATTTGGGAACACTTTGGTTTCAGGGTAAAATACGAAGATGGAAATAAACAAGTGGGCAAGACGAAAGCAGTGTGCCGACACTGCAGAACAGCGGTTGGGTATGTACTTGGAAACACGTCTAACATGCTAACGCATCTAAAGCGACACCACCCGAGTTTGAACGTTAACCGGCACGACTAGAAAAAGCAATCTGGTGCAAACTACGATATCGTCGTCGTTTAAAAAGAAAGAACGTTTCCCTGACCATCGCGCTAAAGAAATAACCAACGCCATTGGAGTTGAGTAAAATTGTTTAAGCTGCACTTTAGAGAAAAGTATGTTTTGTTTACTGCACTTTAACAAAGTGGGAAAGCTAAGTAAGTTCCTAGTAAAACTGAATCTGAGCAGGCTTTAAAGCTGACCAGCTGCACTATACTTTTTATTTTAATTCAGTAAAATTGTTTAAGCAGAAATTTATATTTATATTTTTCATTCAAAAAATGTTAAAAGAAACAGCAGGATTTTATTTTTCACTTTTATATTTCTATTTTAATTCAAACAATGTGAAAAAGCAGGATTTTATATATATTTGTTTCATTCAAAAATTGTGTAAAAAGAGTTAACTGTGGTGGTATGTTTTAATAAGGTTACCAATAAGTAAAAGATATTTAATAGTTGTCTATTTTTTCATTACTGTACCGGAAAAAAACGAACTGTGACTTGTGTACCGAGGTACGTACCGAACCTTGATTTTTGTGTGCCGTTACACCCCTAGTATGTTTGCGTACTAAAATTTGCTTATTAGCAGTAAACACAACGTACAGCAGAGGGTGATGGGAATGTCAGTATTTTTGCAGGTTTTGGTCATTAATTGAAGTATTGGATTAAAAGTCATAGGATCACCTAGTTATTACAGTTCATCCTGTGGGGACCATGAATTTGTCAACTAAACTATATGACAATCCACCAAGTAGTTGTTAAGACATTTCAGCCTAGACCAGTGGTTCCCAACTGCCAACTGGTCCAGCCCTGGGGTCCAGATTTCTCCTGCGTCAATTGTTCAAGGTCCACACAGTTTAATATATCCAGCGTCATACTTGCATTTGGCCATGTCATTGAGTTAGTTTGCTGTCTCTGTCAAGTAGCTGTCCATTAGTCACTCACTCTACTGCAGGAAATGACACTTCAAAATAAAATCTCTGTGCTAGGCTGTGTGAAATTCACTGTACTTAAACTAAAGTGTATTTTACAAACTTGTCATGTTTGTGAGCCATTTGCAGTCCATTCACAATGGTCCCACAACTCACTTTTGGACCGTGACCCAACAGTTAGGAACCACTGGCCTAGACCAAAAAAACAGCCCATATTGCAATCCCCACAACCATACCACCAGAGTGACTAAATATCCATACTGGACCTTAAATACAGGCAATAATTTCTGTGTTTTTACCAAAGCTGAAAAAATATCACCAGACTTTACAGTGGCAACTGATGACCAACCTTTTATTGAAAATATGTTCAGAAATGTCTGTAAATTAATCTTGATATTATTTCCAGTATATATACTGTATATTCACCTCATTTTATTCATGCAGTGATTACAGCTTCTAGTCATTGTGGCTATGCCTCTACCAGCGTTGCACACATGGAAATATTCAGTCTACACAATTCAGCTCCTCCTATCCTCTATCAGACTGGATTACAATCACTGATGAACTGTTATCTTCAGGTCTGCCCAGATTCTCTGTGGGGTTCAAATGGGCTTTGGCCGGGGCCACTTGAGGACATGCAGGGACCTGTCCTAAAGCTGCTTGGCTGGGTGCTTTGGACGCTGAAAGGTGAATTATTGTTCTAGTTTTGAGTGGGGTGCTGCAAATCGTTTATCCCTTTGGGGAATGTCTCTGTATTTGGCTTAATTCATTATTCCTATGATTCTGACCACCCTCCTTGCTGCTAGGAACCACCATATAGCATTCACTACAATGGTATGATCCAAGTGATCAGCAGTACCTGGTTTCCTGCTTGGCCAGTAATGCTCTGCAGGCAGGCCAGAAAGTGACTGTGGCTTAGGAAATAAGGCGGGGTGTCAACCAATCACAGGGTTGGTGGTTCAATCCCTGCCCCCTCCTGTCCACGTGTCGAGGTGTCCTTGTGCAGGATGTTTGAGTTGCTCTAGATCAGCACTTTGCGGTAGCTTGCTGTCATTGGTGTGAATAAGAGGCACATTGCAAAGCGCTTTGTGTGCTATATAGATCCAGTCATTTAGATAAAATATTGTCTTCTGCCTCATTTTGTCCCTGTTGTATGGTGACCAGATGTCCCGGTATGTCCAGCTTTGTCCCAGTTTCAAGCTGAGTGTCCCAAGTCCCGACATATATCTAAAAAACACTAAAATGTCCCAGTTTTCAACATTCATTACCAAATTGTCCCTGTTTTCACCACAATTAAAGTAATTATAACAGATAGATTAAACTTGTCTTCAGTTTTGTTTTCTTGATACTTGCATAGGGGTTCATAATGTTCTGTCACATTTGTTATTACCTAACTAAATATAAAAACAATTTAAACACGAACAATGTCCCACTGATTTGTCTGAATATGTGTTAATTAATGTGTCATTGTCAAGGCTGTTCTAACTCTTATGGTTTTTTTTCACAGAACTTGTCAGTATGCTAGCGGTTAGCTGTCATGTCAAAGAGAAAGTCAGTCTTTTCTAGAGAGCTACTGGAGGCTTATTTCTTTCTTCGTAAAGTACCTGGCAACAAAATGCTACGTTTGTGGCGTCCATGATGTTGAAAGATGCATTCAGTAGGTGTGCTGAAATGATTGCCCCTCATCCTCATGAAAATGCCTATGGTTCATGCATTAGCACAAACGTGCCTGTGCATGAACATGTGGTACACTTAAAGAAGTATTTGACTGCTGGAAAGATTTTTTTTCATAAACCTGAGCTGTCCTATGCAAAGACACAAATACTACATGACCAGAGCAAATGGAGAAACAAGGAATTGTGGGTTCTCTGCAGTAAAAGAATCTTGGTTTATATTTGATCAGCAGTACCTGGTTTTACCATTTGATCTGTGGTTGTTTAGAGTTTGAGAGAGAGAGGCAGCTGTCTCTCAAACTCAGACCAAACACAGAACACAGGCTGAAATATCTTGCATTTAAATGCAGGAGTGTGGCAGCCTAGAAAAACACTCTTAGATAATACTCTCCATGACCGCAGGGCCAGGTCTATTGGGTGTTCATCTGGAGATATTGCCTTTTTCACAAGGGTTCCTTGTGACATATGCATGCGGCCCAAAATGTATGACCATGTCACGTGTACAGTCTGTACATGCAGACTGCATATGAATGAATACGTCTGCTTTCACTGTCTTTTATCTGGATGCAATGTCTACATCCAGGTATTTATTTCAGTCTATCCGTGCCTTTATGTTAGGGTTTTCAAATTAAAAGTGAACCTATAGGAAAAATGTGTCACCTCAAACAAACATGGTTCCCATGTCATGTATTACAATGGTCTTCAGCGCTGCCCTGTATCCCTGTAATCTCCTGCATTATTATCTCCTTCTGTAGTTGTCTCTTACATTTTGCAGACTCCTAACAAGCACTGTGAGAATTAGCTCCATTCTTCCTTGTCAGTTAAAATCAATTTGAACTAATGGGATTCCAATTCACCTCTTATCGACTCCTCTCGTCCCCATTCCCTCTGGTAATGATCGATTTGCTGGGAATGACTTCTTTGGCTTTGATTTTCTCTCCACAGAAGATGTGGATCCTGATGCAAAAATGCTGACTGGATTTGCCTCGAGGGAAGTTTGGTTGTTGCTGATTTTTTCTTACTCCCCCTCCACCTATTGATGTTACCTTCTTCAGCTGAGTGGTCTGTTGTGTCTATTAAGGAGTGTCAAAGGTGTCAGACACTTGTCCTGTTCTCCTTTTCCATTTCAAGTGAGAGGATGTAAGTGTGCTGCCGGTGTATGACCTTACAGTTGTAATTAGCTGAGACGAGCTCACTGCCTTTCAGTCAACTGGAGGCAAATTAAGTAATTAAGGAAGCCCTCACTCATCCAATTCAATGTCCGTTTTTCCCTCTGGATGTTCAGTTTAGAATTTGCTTCTTTAATTTTAAGTTATATGTTACCTCTTTTTGCTCATAATAAAAAACAAACCAAACCAAAACATTTTTGTAATGATAAAGTGCTCACAGGGTCAAATATTTCTTCAAGAAAATATCCGTTACACTTTCTGACACCTATGTTCACAATGCATTTTAAACACTACTATACACTATACTAAACACTATACTATACTTATAATGCGATATAATCTGCTTTTTATACGCTGTATGATAATAGTTTTAAGCACTCATAATTGTAATAATGTTAATAATAATAATAATGATAATATATAACAATAATCATAACACATTATGATTCCATCCGTCTGTCTGTCCGTCCATCTGTCCGTCTGTCTGATTCTTGTGAATGCAATATTGCAAGAACTACCTTAAAGCAGCTGTGCGGAACTTTACGTTTTCGTTGATTATAGTGCCCCCTTTGGTCGAAGCGGTATGACACCCACAGCCTGGTGTCGTAAAATCTCAACTGCAACCGGCAATTACCGCATGCATTTGTTTTGGAGAGCTGTTCTGGTGTAGCTCTGAATTTCTTATAAACTGAGGACAACTGCCTGCTGTATATTTGTGTTCATGGTCACAGTCACAGATAATTTTGTGGCGTTTGTTGTAACGTTACTAGACAAAAGCCGTTCACATCAGCTTACGTTACATTTAGCTTGCTTATAACTTCCATGTCATCATATAATGAAGTGAAACAACGTCTAACAAGTTGCGGTATATTCTCTAAATAAAAACAAAAATTGCATACCTGTCGATTAGGAAAAGGGCCAACTCGGGATCAGTTTTAAAACCTTTCAAATCTCTCAGCTCTCTCCCCTTGGTGAATGCCCGACCGAGGTTTACACGCGTTTGGGCTCGAGCCCTTTCACTGTCCCGTTTAGCCTTCTTCTGTTCTTCTGTTCTTTTTCTTTTAGATGGTGCTCCTTCTTTATCCACCATGACATCGAAAGTACAACTAAGTCCTTATAGATACATCTGGTAAAACTGTTATGTGTTCAGCAATGCCCGTTGAGTACCGCTTACTCGAAGAACACTCTCTGTAAACACGGCTCTTCTTCTTCTCTCAATTTATTGGCGGATCGCAAACAATTTCCAGGTGCATACCACCACCTACTGTACAAGAGTGTGCAATGTGTCCGAAATCATTCACTACTCCCTACTACATGTCATTCAGCCTGTTTCTTAAATCCTACTTGTAAACACGGCTCCTTCTTCTTCTTCTGTGGTTTAATGGCTGCGGGCCGCTGCAGGCGTGCAGACTTACTTCCGCCTCGGGTGCCGTATTCTGGTTTGCTGACTTCCACTGTGTCCGACCCGACCGAGGCTACGCTAAATAGCCATATAGAGAAAGGCTTTTTTGTCGCTGTTGGGTTCAAATAAATATGTGGATCTTCTAGGGACAGTTTTATAAATGGTAAAAAGTTCCGCACAGCTGCTTCAAAACATCTTCAAGGGAATTTCCTCATATTTGGCAAAAACATTCACTTGGACTCAGTGATGAACTGATTAGATTTTGGTGGTCAAAGGTCAAGGTCAGTGTGACCCTGCATCTGTGTCATTCTCATAAAAGCAATACCTCAAGAACACCTTGAGTTAATTTCTTCAAATTTGGCACAAACGTTTACTTTACTTAATGATGAACTGATTAAATTTTGATGGTCAAGGCCACTGTGACCTCACAAAACATGTTGGCCATAACTTGCCATAATTTCAGAATTCATATGATAATTATGATTTTTTTCAGGACAATGTCTAATGAGATTAAATGATGAAGTGATGACATTTTGTATCCAAAAGGTCAAAGGTCAACTTCACTCCAACATCATAATGTTCTGCATATAACACTTTTCTGGCCATTACTCAACGGCATATCTCAGGAACAGGAGGGAAAGCATTTGGTCAGATATTGAAATGGTGACACTAATTGTGGGTTTTCATCTCACCACAAAAATAGATGTATGTGCAAATTGACTTGTCTGCGGAGGCATACAACCACAAAGTGGTAATTCTGTAATGTTTACCCCCAAGAAAACCTCACTCTAAAAACTTAATTGACTCAGATTATTGATAAAACCTAAAATAATTACTACTTAATCTGTAGCTGAATGTGATCTTATACATAAACATTTGATCAACAAAAGTGACTCTTTGAAAACCCAGTTAAGTCTGAACTGTCAACCACTGAGCAAGAGAGAGTAAGAGGGAACATTCCAACCTGTTCTCATTCCCAGGGCATCATATACCTGCATTTTGTCAAGCTCCTCAGTGTCTTAGTTTCTAAACTCCTTTAGCATTAGAGCTTTTCTGCCAGAAAGCTTTTTTAACACGTGGTTAACGTTGCAGCTTAGTTAGGTTTAGGCAACAAAACTAGTTGACTATAGCTTAAGGAAATGTTCATTGTTTGGGTCAAAGTAGGAACATGATGTAGGTTAAGATGTAAGTTTGCTCCGGCCGAGAGGTGGAGCTCAGTTTTTAGCTTGACTATTTCGAACATAGCAGCAGGTTCACAAACTTTCTCATTTTACAGCTAAACAGTACATTAAAATGTATTTATTTTTTGATTATGCGAGGACAGAAATAGGAAATCCAGCAACAGAATCTTTATTCATATTCGATCAGCCCTGCCTGGTGTGACAATTTTAATGCAGTTAATTAAGTGATTGACATGATTGACAGCTGTGTCAGAGACTCCTCAGCTCTGATTGGTTGGTTCTGTTCAAATGTGGTAAGGCCATCAGAAGCACCACAAGGAGGCAGAGGAATATGATTTTTTCCACAGATTATCTGTCTCATTTACTACTGTATGAATATAGTGACAGTTTCAGCAAATATCACAAAAAGTTACTTTTATAAAAGTTATCAACTCAGCTTTAATGTAAGAAAAAAAGTGAACTATGTGATTCCAATAAGCAAAGACATTAGTGATTTCCACCTCTACTGTGAATCAGTGTGATCGTCTGCCTGTAATAAAAAGCTGTCGTAGCAACTTTATGCAAATACATACTGAACAAAAATTTAAACATAACACTAGTGTTTTTCGTCCTATTTTCCACAGGTTAAAGTTAAAGATCTAAGACATTTTATGTATTCAATAGATATATTTTACTTATATTTGTAGTTTACTCACAAATTTGTTATAATCTGTGTTAGTGAGCACTTCTCCTTTTCCAAGATAATTCATCCTCCTGACAGGTGTGGCATATCAAGATGCTGGTTTAACAGGATCATTACTACACAGGTGTACCTTGGGATGGTCACAATAAAAACCCACTCTAAATTTGCAGTTTGATCACACAACAAAATGCCACAGGTGTCCCAAGTTTTGAGGGAGTGTGCCATTGGTGCGCTGACTCCAGGAATGTCCACTAGAGCTGTTGCCCCTGAACTGAATGTTCATTTCACTAACATAAGGTGTCTCCAAAGTTGCTTCTGTGAATTTGGCAGTACATCCAACCAACCTCAAAACTGCACAAGTGGGTTACAATGACAAACTGCTGTCAGGTCAAGACCCTGGTGAGGACAATGAGCATGCAGATGAGATTCCCTAAGACAGCTTCTGATGGTTTGTGCAGAAATTCCTCGGTTGTACAAACCAGTTGTTGCATCAGCTGTTCTGGTGGCTGGTCTCAGACGATCTTGCAGGTGAAGACACTGTATGTGGAGGTCCTGAGCTGGTGTTGCTACATGTGGTCTGTTGTGAGGCTGGTTGGATGTACTGCCAAATTCATGGAAACAACACTGGAGACAGCTTATGGTCACGAAAAGAACATTCAGATCACAGGCAACAGCTCTGCTGGACATTCCTGCAGTCAGTATGCCAATGGTATGCTCCCTCAAAACTTGGGACATCTGTGGTATTGTGTTGTGTGATCAAACTGCACATTTTACAGTGTCTTTTTATTGTGACCATCCCACGGCACACCTGTGTAGTAATGATCCTGTTTAATCAGCATCTTGATATGTTGCACCTGTCATCTAGATGGATCATCTTGGAAAAGGTGACATGCTCACTAACATAGATTTTAACAAATTTGTCGCAGATTTTGAGTGAAATATATCTATTGGGTGCATAGAAAAAGTTTTGGATCTTTAAAGGGCCAGTGTGTAATATTTGGCATGGTTTATTGTCAAATCTGAATCTGAATCTGAATATTCTACCCATTAATATGTTTATATAAGTGTATAATCTCTAGAAAATAAAATTTGTTTGGTTTTCGTAGCCTTATAATTATGCTTTTAGATATATATATATATATAGCAAGGACCTTGCTTTAGAGAGGTCGCCATCTTGCGCCGCCATGTATGTATGGCAGACCGAGCGGACAGTCCAGCCAGACAGAGAACGCATTTCGCGTGTATAAATAAACCAACGAAGACAGCGGAAGGAAGGAAGAAGAAGGAGGAAACAGCAGAGAGTGTTAGTAGTTCGTCGATAGAGAGTAGTGAAAGGTTTTTTTAGTTATAAAGTTTGCGAATGGACCACACTTACCACGCAACAGGAGAGAATGAACCTGAACCGTCATCTGCGAGGAAAAGAAGACGCAACTTCACTCCTTGTGATGCACTCTGCGGCGCCTTTCCTCCTGTG
>NC_065523.1:7021759-7023944 GCF_006386435.1 Epinephelus moara | reverse complement strand
CTTTTACCCCCTGGAATGTTACCGGAGTTTTTGGAGTGCTCAAATAAAGTGGCCTTTTTCCCGAACGCTACTCTGGTCTCCTGCTCGTGAGTGATTCATTACAATATCGTAACATGGTTTAGATTTCTAAATAAACATTCACCTCGTCGCTAGATAGACCTACTCCTGAAAAACTTGTGTCTGAGCAAGGCGTTTTGTCCCTACGAGGCCACCGTCATTTACCCGACGGGAGGGGTGAGCGAGTGACACTCTAACTGTGTCTGTTTGCTGCTGTGCAGGTAGTGTATAATGTGTTTATCAAAGCTGTTTGAACAACACTATGAGACATGTGAGAGTGTATGAAGGTATATAATATCTAACAGAGTAAGAGGATCTGAGGGATGGGTGGCTTTTAGTTTACCCTGTTATGTTGTAGTTTGGGTCCATCTCATGCAGACATACATACATGTATGGGTATATGTATGTCTTGACCCAAAATAATTAATCATTAATTCTCAACAGAACTCTTCACTGTGTAGTTTACCTGTCTGTCACACTGCTCCTACTTCACCCTCCCTCTAATCCGCTTATGTGGCGATTTCAAACAATGTGCAGGCACTCACAGGAAATTAAATAGAGCAGACACAATCTCTAATGCATGTTGTCTCCTATCAACCTGTATCTGCCCAGCTTGCTTTTACATATGTATTATCAAAGAGTTTATTTTTCGCAACTTTATTTGGAGGAAAAATACTCCTTTAAATTCTCAAAGCTTAAGTATTTAGATACAACCTGATCTCACAGCGATACATCAAATAAAAACAACCTCTTAACTCTGCATAACCTGGTGGTGGCATGTGATGTGTTAAAATTACATGGTTGCAGTTTTAAGCATGTGGTTAAAGTTGTGCAACTGTCACAGTTTGGTTTGGTTTAGGCACCAAAGCTACCTGGTTAGTCTCAGAAAAAAAAATTGTGGTTCTTTTTAGAATAAGTACTTTTGTGTAACGTGATGCGAGTACATTACGTTGCGTGATGTAAGTACATCTAACACGTATGTATAAGTCAACAAGATGGAGAAGATGATCACAGCTGAACCAGCATCCTGCTAGCAATTGAACAGACATTGGATAATAAACTTCAGGACCTCCGGGCTGCATCAGTTTTCAATGGAATATCAGGACCTGTTATTTTCTTTGATCCACCAAAACTTCGCTAAATCCTGGACAGCACCATTCTGTCAGGAGACTCTTTTTCTATATGTTGATTTGACAGCAGGGAACTGTCAAAGAGAAGGAGAGGATGTGTGCTTTACGGTAAAAGGACTGGTGTGACAGTGGGTACGTGAGGTACTGTCCTGTTCCTGCTCATACTGTGCCATGAGCAGCATGAACTCTCTGGATTACTGTTTTGCCCCATTCAGAGGTGGCTGCAGAGTGGATTCACTGTCTGTGTTCACAAGGATTGACCATGTGGCCCTCTTGTTGAGGTCAAGATATGTAAACAAACCATGAAGCATGCCCCCGATGGCTCAAGAGATGGAGCCAGTTGGAGTTTGAAGCATGTTCCAGGACATCGCCATTGATGTCACCGTAATTGGTGACATCAATAACAGAATGATAGAATAACAAGATAACATAGTGGCATGCAAAACTTTTGGTTTTAAAGTTTACTGTGAATAGCTTAGTAGGTGTTACGATCCCCTAAATCAGTTCGTACCAATGAGACCGAACACAATTACACAAGTCAAGAGTTGCAATAAAAAACACATGTTTTTATTATTGAACAAGGCAGACAAGTGATGTGACCAACTCAGAGACCAAAACATACAAAAACCCTAGCTAAATAAAACCCCCTCCCAAACTAAATAAATACTGGTGGGCCAGCCAAAAAGAACAAAAGAAAGGGAGCCACCTCTGTCCAACCCACATGGGCCGGCGGAACAGGGTTTTCCCCTCTACCCTAACAGAAACGAACGGGGTGCATGTAACAGTAGGTAATAGATGAACTGAATTCCAAAAGGCATGAAGCACACCGTGCACCTGGCGCAGCTACTCCTCTTTCCCACCTCCGTCCCTCCTACCTGCACAAGTCGGAAAGAGGGAGGAGAGAAGGTGTGGAGTGGGTTTTACACACATCACACCAATCAAATGAGCCCCTCTCCTCGCCCTTAAATGTGCTGCGCGAAGGCGTAATGAGAGTTTAC
>NC_065523.1:6989208-7021617 GCF_006386435.1 Epinephelus moara | reverse complement strand
GGGTATTTATTGCATCGTTAATGTGCCTGATATTCTGGAAACCTGCCTGTGAGGTTTTGGTGACGTGTGCGCACTGTCCGCCGGTCAGCCAAACTTCAGCTTACACCGGCTGCGCTCCGCCTGCGCTGACAGTAGACCTGGTTTCAGCTGGCGAGCTTTTAGCGCACCTTCGGCGAAGCCTTTTGGCATGATACTGTCACTGCGCCAAGCTGGATCTGTCGACCCCTCCCCCTGCTGCGTTGCCACACCCATCTCAGCGCACCTCGGTCTGCCAAACTACCAAACTGAGCGCGCCTTGGGTAGCGCTGCTCAAAACTAGCTCTGTGCGGGGTTCGCCACCCTGCGCCGTGCCGGGAAACTAGAGGCCTGAGAGTGAAAAAGGGAAGGAGCACCATGCAAAAGTTTGGGCACCCCAAGACATTTGAGCTCTCAGACAACTTTTACCAGGGTCTCAGACCTTAATTAGCTTGTTAGGGCTATGGCTTGTTCACAGTCATCGTAAGGAAAGGCCAGGTGATGGAAATTTCAAAGCTTCATAAATACTCTGACTCCTGAAACCTTGTTCCAACAATAAGCAGCCATGGGCTCCTCTAAACAGCTGCCTAGCACTCTTAAAACAAAAAAACGTCTAAAAGAGCTGCTCATAGGATTGCTAGAAAGGCACACCAAAACTCCTGTTTGACTGCAAATTACCTGCAGGAAGATTTAGCAGACTCTGGAGTGGTGGTGCACTGTTCTACTGTGCAGTGACACCAACAGAAAAAATGACCTTCATGGAAGAGTCATCAGAAGTAAACCTTCTCTGTGTCCTTGATCATGCTTTGGGCTTGTGTGTTCAGCCAGTGGCATGGGGAATATTTTACAGGAAGAGGGAGGAATGGATTCAGTTAAATTCCTCAAATACTGGAGGCAAACATCACGTCATCAGTTAAGAAGATCTTGAGAGGACGGCTTCTACAACAGGACTGTGATCCTAAACACACCTTGAAATCCAAAATGGACTACCTTAAGAGGAGCAAGCTTAAGGTTTTGCCATGGCCCTCAGAGTCCTCCAAACTAAGCATCATTAATAATATTTGGATAGACCTCAAAGAGCAGTGAATGCAAGACGGCCCAAGAATCTCACAGAGCTAGAAGCCTTTTGCAAGAAGAATGGGTGAAAATCTTCCAAACAAGAATGTAAAAACCCTTATCTAGATACAAAAAGTGTTTAGAAGCTGTGATACTTTCCAAAGGGGGCACTACTAAGCACTGACCATGCAGGGTGCCCAAACTTTGGCTTCAGGCCCTTTCCTTTTTTGCTATTTTGAAACTGTGAAAGAGTGAAATTAAATAGTAAACTTCCTTAAAATATTGAAAAAATGGGTCATCTTTAACTTTTTGTCTTTGGAAATCAGGTCCTCATCTACTTATTTAACTACTGACAATAAACGAATTTTGACCAGGGGTGCCCAAACTTTTGCATGCCACTGTATGTGATCATTCTTTTTGGAGACTTGTGTATAAATGGGTTGGTCTTTCATTAGAGCTATATTGTCAGAAGTACATGGAATGCAGTGTTCTTGTACTTCCTAACTTTTCTTTAGAGATGCTTATTCAAAAGCCAGCATATTCACAACCTTAAACAAAATAAGTCTACTTGGAAAATGAAGAGAGGAAGGAAATACATTGGTAAAATAATCCCGGGCAAACCTATCATAATCAGCTCTGTAGTCACACAGTCATGGTGCATTTCTATCCTTGAAATATGCAAATCTGAAAAGAGACTTATAAATATTTTGTTATTGATATTTTAGGGGAGGGAGAAGCCTTTGATATTTTTTGTCTTGTTTTTCCTTACTTTCCTACAGAGGGCTAAAGAGGCCACAGGTTTAATTAGTTTTGTTTCCCACAACCACATAGTAATTATTTTATGGTGTTGGCATCATCATTATTATAGCCAGCCGCAGCTGCAACCCATAAACAAAAACTTGTGATATCCAACAATATTCCTATAGAAACCCACAGTGTGTGTGTAATGGTTAACAGTTAGTTTTCAGTATAGTCTATAAAGACCAAAAAAGCATTATACTATCACTGTGATGTTACTGTAGGGGCTAAATATCAGTGTGCCTGTGGTGGTTGGCTGGTAGTTTACAACGTAATGGCCTTAGATAAGCTATAAAGCAATCCGCTGATTAAAAATTATTATTATTTTTAGAATCATACACCTTTTATTACCATCAGCATGAGCAAAGTGTTTCACTCACTGTTTCACCAGACTCATGATAAAGTAGGCTAAGCAAAGACCATCGCTAAAGGCCCAGACACACCAAACTGACTTCAGAAAACTTGCAGCAATAGGAACCGACTGTTGCGTTGCCTCATGTGGCTGTGCACCAGTCAACAATAACATAAACCAGGAAGCATTTCTCAATGGCTACAAATTGTAATCTTACCTTAAGTAACAAGTTTATTTTGGTCTCACTCCCTTTTGACTTTGGCTTTTTGTTTACTTTCCTCACTTCTGCTTCTCCTCTTGTGCTGAGCTGAACTTCCAGTCGGAGTGATTTAATTCACTGACGGCAATGATCCAACATGCTGAATCAGCCAAAAAAAAACAAAAAAGCAACAAGGGCAGCAAGGGGCAAGGGTGTGATGCAATGCACCAGACTGACAAGCGCGACAGATGCTCACCAACAGCCAAACACTGTCCAACTCCCGACTGTTGGCTTGGCGTGTCAGGGCCTTAAGAGGGGACTACAGTCGATGTGCTGATTAAGAATGATTTCCACATCATGAAAGACTCGACTTTAAACTTGACCTCATGCATTATTGCAGGGTGCTTATGGAAAACCTCATTCAGGATCAATTTGGTGTTTGTAATATTACAAAAAAAACAATTCCAGCCTGGAACATAACCATGTAACCATCCATCTGACAGTTATGAAGACATTTTACTCTGATCCTGAAGTGTTTGATGAGCACTGTTAGTAGTATCCCATATGCCGACACTTTGTCTGTCCACCAGCTGCTGCTCTTTTAGATCCTTTAAATGGGACCTAT
The DNA here is from genome assembly GCF_006386435.1 of Epinephelus moara. Taxonomy (NCBI): domain Eukaryota; kingdom Metazoa; phylum Chordata; class Actinopteri; order Perciformes; family Serranidae; genus Epinephelus; species Epinephelus moara. The sequence goes on along the minus strand of NC_065523.1, from coordinate 7,018,572 downwards.
TATTATGCGTAGTTTCAGGTTTATAAGCTACTTGTAGTTTTGGTTTCAGATTTACGCCAGGGCCACACTGCCCGCGGAAGCGCCGCGAATAGCCTTGAAGCGCCGAGAAGTGAAGCCAGTTTCCTTTCGGCACCCATGTTAACCGATTGTGTCATCCACAACAGCTGGGAGCAGAATCGCTTGTCGACCGGCACGGAGAAATGCGCGTCTGATGTGAACGGAGGTGCTCTGGCTCGCGCGAGAATTTTGGTGCGCTGCGCTTCGCAGGCAGTGTGGCCCTGGCGTTAGTCCCAGGGAAGTTATTCTGAAGGTGGAGGTACTTGTTGATTCTGAGCGTACTTGAATATTGGGCAGATGTGTTCCCCCCCTGCATAGCTTTCAGCCGTATCAGAGTTTTGTTAAGTTCCTGCTGATGCAAACACGTTTTTTGATGTCGCTTTTTCACATTAAAAGTTTTCCACCATCAAGTGGAACTGCTCCTCCCGTTCACATGTCCAGTGCCAACATGGCAACATGATTTTGCTGACGTGAGCAACTGATCTGCTCACGGCTTAGCTCAGCATCTCTATTGCAAAATGGCAAAACATACATACAGTACATTTTACAAAGAAACACTCACTGTTTACTGTGTTTGTTTAGTAGACAGCTCATAGAGTACCTTAATTTTCTTACAGCATCTTCCTGGACCTGTGAGAAAGTCTGCTGCTCACTGAACCTGTAGCCTCTCTTCCTCATCTATAGAGGGCAGCCTTGTTACTGCAAACACTTGACAGTGATCACCCTTCCCTTTGGGTTTTGTCTTTTTTGTATTGCTCTCTGTCACACACACACACACACACACACACACACACACACACACCCTTGTAACTCTTGTTTTAGCATGATTGTGTGTGTGCGTGTGTGTGTGTGTGTGTGTGTGTGTGTGTGTGTGTGTGTGTGTGTGTGTGTGTGTGTAAGCATGTGTGCATGTGTCTCTCTGTGATTGGGTCCAGCCTTGTTTGATTTCTTCGTGTGGATTGGATAATCCCATAATCTGATAACGACCCACTGTGCAGATTTAGTGATTAAAGTTCTGAGGCAAATGGTCGTTACCATGGCTGCCAAATAGAAGAAGAGAATAAATCTGTGTGTGATGATAATGTGTGCGCTTCTGCGTGTGTGTGTGTGGGGGGGGAAGACATACTGTATGCTAAAATAGTGCTGAAATGTGCATGTGCAGTTACAATCAGAATCTGGAACAGGTTTATTGCCAAGTAGGTTTTCACATACACAGACTTTGCCTTGGTATTTTGATGCATCCTACAAAAGTCGTGGATCATAAATCTAAAATAGAAATTTACAATAAAAATAGGTATGTTTTAAAATGAAAAGAGCCCTACAATGTTCAAAATGAAGTGGATGACTACAGAATATGCAATTGTGCACAATATGAAATATGAAAGGTCCTGGGCCTTTATTTATTCAGGGAAGTTTCACTAAGAGCCCATGCTCTCTTTTACATTTGCAGGAATGCTGATTTTACAGTTAATCCCTTGCGGTGCAACTGGGGCAAAAGAGGTCAAAATGCACAGCAGCAGTAATAATTAGACCAGCTGTCTTCCTCCTTAGATTTTCTACTTTCATTCATGCCAACTGCATGGACAAAAAAAATAATATCCAACAACAGTTTAGGTTTAGCATGTGAGCAATGGAATCACTGTATGTGAGTCCCAGTGTAAAGTCTTTACATTGTTTTCTTGGGCACTGTTGACTGTATAACGTAGGTAGCAGAAATCTCTATCTTATAAATAATGCAACGGATCAAATAATTTGGTGATTGATTAGAAATAAGAGGGGGCAAGCCTCCATCATGCTGACAGTGCTCATCAGTCCAGGTTTCAACAGCATAATAAGTTATAAAAGCAGTGATGCAGCCTGTGAGTGAACTGAGAACACTTCCATCTGGTCATTAAGTGTTAGAAGTTATCATTGTCTTCCAGCAGTGACATGCGTGGCCAATTTCACGTCAACATTATAGACTCTAAGAATGTCCTGTGCTGTCTGAATAAATCTGTAAGGAACATTTAGGTAAAAAACACCTATGTCCACATATTCAGGTGTTGTCCACGATACATATATCCTGTCTGAAAGGCGCTATGTCATTGGTCCAACAGCCTATTGGTCCGACATCCCATTAGTCCGACGTCCCGTTGTTCCGATATGTGATTATACTAGGCTATGCTGTATTTGTCTACCATAGAGGGTCAGCAAACGCAACAAAAGTAGGCTACTGGTCGAGATACAAGTCATAAAGAGGAGAGAACAAAACACCATAACCTCCTGTTATAAACTCTGGGGTTCGGGTTGTGTGGGGAGCTCTCCGCGGTGCTGAACGGCTCCCGGCGGGCGTATTTCTGCCTTGATGGTACGCCGCGACCGGCTCTCTGGGTCAGCTGGGAAAGGCTTGAGGCGAAGCAGGCTCACAGCTTATGTGTTCTTTTTCATTTTAACCCACACCATGATCTTTTCCTGACCCTAACCAAGTGGTTTTTGTGCCTAAACCTAACCAGACCTTAACCATAGGGCATCATGATGATTTCGGAACAATGGGTTTAATATGGTCGGAACAATGGGATGTCGGACCCAGACGTTGCGCTAGACTTTTTCCTCGCCGGTCATTTTGACTGACAGGGTCATAAAAATCCGGTCATAATCTATTTTTACTGGTCATTTTAATTTTCGTTTTTAAATGATAATAAAGATAGCCTATTAAAAGACATTTAGTTTTCATTCGTTCGTTTTTAATAAATCCAACAAGCAAGTTATAAAGTGTGCATTAATAAGGACATGAACGAAAAGAACAGACATCCACACACCGCAGTGCTTCAGTTCGACGTCTGGTCTACACGCGAGCCGCGAGCGCTTCTGTCAAGCTGGATAGAGCGGATCGTACCAAACAGGAAGTCGGACACAGAAAAGACGAGAGAATCCGGCCAATTTTCAAAATAAAATAACAACAGCATGCACTGAGGAACGTGAGGAGAAAATACCATGTTTATAATAATAAAATAACACAACAGTGCATAACCAAACACATTTTTCAATACCCTAATCACTTCATTACAATTTTAATTTTGTGTCACCGAGCCTACAGGCATAACTACATAAATAAAATGGTCAGAACAATATGCCCTATTCATTCAGTGTTTATCCAACACGCTCAATACATGGACATGCAATGACAAATTGTCATTAACTTATTACATTATAAAAAACGATTGAAATATGGACTTACCCATGTTTAAAATGACCTGTTTAAGTGAAAAAACGAGTACTGACGGGAACAGACGAGTGGAGTCAAGCGCCTGCGAGTATACTCGCAGGACTTCTGCGGCACTAACGCATCTGGTGTGTCCAGGGCGTTATGTCAACAACGCTACATGAAGCAGATGAATGACTTTTTCTCTGCAGTGTGAAAACGGCAGCCACTTAAACCACTGACTGTGCACTCCGCCGCCAAGTGGGCAGGGGTGGTAATTGCAACCGGTCAAACGACCGACGGCCTTCAGATTTTCCGGTCATTGTTGTAAAAAAACGGTCAATGACGGAGAATATCCGGTTAACGTGACCCCTGGTCGGACCAATGGGATGTCGGACCAATGGATTGCCGGAATAATGGGCTGTCGGACCAATGGGCAGACCCCGTCTGAAAAGGGCTACAAACACAGGCTTACTGTGTATACATACTGTATATTTTCAGTTCAGTCAGGACCACTTTAGTCAAAGATAACTTTATTCCCATTTGCAGTATTACTTTTGGTGATATGGCTCTATTCTGGGGTCTCTTTGCCTTTCCTAGGCCTATGCAGAAAGCCTAAGACGGAGAGAGCACACCTCTCTGCCCTTCCACTTGCAAACAGGGACAGCCTGAGTCAGAGAGAGCAAACATCTCTGCCCTTCCATGCCTCTACATGGAAAGACTAAGGCAGAGAAGGCAGCAGCAAAGACCCCCCCAGGAACAGAACAGAGCAAGCATCAATGACAAACAGAAATGACACTAATAAGTCAGACACAACATGAAAAGGAGGACCTAAGTTGGAGGCAGGTTGCAAAGCAGCTTGCAGAGGAAGCAGCAACAGTAGGCAGGCTAAAGCAGTTTAAATAGGGCACTCTGAATGAGATTTGCAAATTGGTTGCATTGAAAGGAATCACAATATCCTGTGCTGCCTGAACTAACATTATGCTCAGTTCTTAATATTGCCTTTTGTATTTTAGCAAGTTTTAGATGATATTACTGTTGTTCACCAGGTGTCTGAATTTGAAGGTCTTAATAAACCACATCAGCAATCAAACTTTTCCATTAAATGTTCAATACTAAATGCTTTGTATATTTAAAAAGAAAACCATCTAACACAGCATGCGAGTGTAGTGACAAAGAGAATTATCACCTCCTCTACTCTCCAGAGCTTTTTAGCCTCTTTTCGCTCATTGTTTTGGTTTCTGGCCTGCAAACACAGCTCTCATCAGCCCCAGTTCCAGATACAAACAAAGTGATGATAAACTCTCTTACACCCTGCTCAGCACCAAGACAGCAGTCAGACACAGGTGGATACTAACTGGTGCACACAGTGAAGTCAAAAAAAAAATTTCACAGTGGAAACCAACAACCCAGTAGCCAAAATAAATGTTTCTGAAAACCACAGATACATTACGTTGGCAGCATGTATATGTTTAATATGTTTCGTAAGTAGCTGATATGTTGAAACTTAACTTTTCTACATGTTTCAGTTTTTAATTTAATGTGCCAGTGCTGGAGTTAACATGTGGTTAGGTTTCATCTCAAAAACCACTTAGTTAGGTTTAGGAAAAGACAGCCTGATTGCCTAAAGAAAATACTCCACGAATATGTTATATTTGTACATTTTGTATCATTATCAATGTTTATAAAGTGATGTAGTATGAGAGCTGACTTCATTTGGAGGTGAAGGGGATGAGGGATGTTGTGTCACCTGGGCGAGATGCATGCCAGGCTGCAGACCACTGCGGGCTGCTATTCAAGACCAACAAACAAAACCATTTGTGTTTTAGCAACTTGTTGCTGTGTTTCCACTGGGATAGTTCCACGAAAAGTGGTTGTTTTTTACTGAGATGTCGCTGTTTTTCCTGCCAGCATAGTGCCACCAAAACCAGGCATTTTAAGCCAAAATCTGATCCTTTCCCAAAAGAAATACTCAGTTATTGTACACATCTGCCTCAAAATAGAAAAGGAGTAAAATATTATAAGACCCTGGCACTCCAAAGCACATTACCCCAAAACAGAATGCTCAACCTCAACAGTGAAGTCTGTGCATACATGGTGGCACTCTGCAGCCTTCAGATTCTTTGATTCCTGTTTAAAGCACCCTTCAGTTCTTTAAAGCCCCACAAAGATGCTTTGAAGAACTGCTAAGCTTCTCGAGGTATTAGATTTAAAAAATGCAGGATTTCATATGTTATGTAATCCAGCGGCTGATCAAAGTAAACACAAGTCACCCAAATCAAATGCTCATTGAATGAATTTAGGTGGCTTACCCCAAACATTGGCTTGCCATTTGAAAAACATGCAACCAAACCATTGCAACAGCAGAGAAAAGAAGCAGCTGATGAATGTCAGGCTTAAGGTCCAGAGTGAGAGAGTCGTCTCCCTCTGTCATCATGATGAAAGGGACAACACACTGCCCTGTATACAACTGCATATCTTTCTTCATTTTCTCACAAAAACAGCTCATGAATATTCTTCACATTGAACATGAATGTGTTGTTCCATTTAGGAAGTTCAGGTTTCGATCATGAGCAATAAATACATTTATCTGGGATGTAATACACGTGTTCCCCTGATCACAGTTGCAGGAAAAAATTGGTTCAAGACCTCTAAATGAGTGACAGCATTTTATTTGGTTCTTTGTTTAATCATTTTATTTTTTAAGCAAGAATTCTGTCAGATATTTCTGAACTTAAAGGATAGCAGTGTATTTCAGGCTTTCCCCTACCATAGAGCAGATCGCCTGCTAGAGTTACACTGGGGAGCTTTAAATCTGTGTTCCACTGGGTCAGCGCATGTCAACCAACCAAGCTTTTTGTCAGACCAAGGTTTGGCTTTTGAATTTTGGTTCAAATCAAACTGAAAAGTCAAAAAGTCAGTGCAGAATGAGGCAGGTGTGAAAGGGCTCCCAGTGTTACATCACCTAGATGATCAAATTTAGTCGTAAAATTATTACAATCACACATGCATGACTAGTTGGTTATGTTAAACTCCTTTCTTCCTTTGAAGAGGCAGTAATCACTAGTGGCTCTGTACAAGAGCTGAGGATCTGGAATTTAACTGCATTTGCTGAATGGACATGATTTTCATTCATGATTCTCAAACTTTTATTACAAAGGCTTTTGTCCAATCCCACCAATAATTTCCTTGTTGTGGTATATGCATGGACTTTTTCCCGTGTACAGTATGTGGCCCAACAGGCCAGTATGACCAAATCAATTGACAGCAGTGACAACAAGTTGGCTACCATAGAAGTCAAGTGTTAGCCAAGCTTACAGCTGTGCTCCCAAAGCCTGTGTCTGGAGTGGGTACAAGATTGCTGTTAGGTAAGAGGCTGGAACACCTCCAGCTTCTTCTAATCTTAACAACTGAGTAGACATCAGAAACCTTGGCCTGGCTTTAGAGGAAGCGTTGGTGTGTAGGTGGAAACAATGATGTTTTTTACATGCCATGTTGTGTTTGTAATTGGCTTTTTAAAAGCCTGAATAAATCAATTAAAATTTTGAACAAAGCTTGTCACCACATTAAAGAAAATAAACCAAAGACTAAAGTTGCATTCATTGAATTTTTGTTTTTGCCCACTTGGGGGCAGTGGAGAGAGCTGGAAACACAACAGACACATATCTACCTTTTTTTGGCAACATTTTGGGCATTTTGAGCAAACAGTTGCCTATGTACGCATCCAGCAGACACAGACAAACATTAGCATTCAGTTGTAATGTTTGTCTGCCTGATGAAAGTAAATCTGATGTTCATTCTCCTTTTTGCTCTGCTTTGCTCTCCACCAACACCTGAGAAAGATATCTGACTCTTTGTTTAATATTCCACTACATTCACCAGCTAGTCTCTATGTTTGTCCATCTGTTGTTTAAATGGTCAGTTTATGTTAAAAAAAAAAAAAAAAAATCCTCCCATATTGGATTCAGATTCAGTTATACATCTAAACATCTAAAGTCCATAGATTGTTATATACTGTCTAAGGGCTGCACTAATCAATATTTTATATTAACAATGGATCAAATGATTGTGTGGACTGATGGCTGTCACTCAAGATAAACCCACAGAGAATTATTACCAACCCTGCAGTTCCCTTCAGCTCTCTGGATAGAAAGACTGACAGACTGACTGACTTTTTAGTAATGTTAAAACACAATGAATGCTAGTGTTGTGTTATGTCTACTGGGTGTGTAAATATTTCCCCTTTTTCACCAAAATTTGCATGTATATACAGGTTTTTAAAAACAGGAAAATCTGCTAAAAACAGTCTCTTTTTCCACATCTAGTAGATAAGAGCTGTGTACGCAGCTCTGCGGTAGAGGAGTATGTTTTTTTCGTTTTTTTTACTGGTGTGTTTGGCATTACAAACCAGCTTGAAAAACAGGGCTAGTAAGCAGTAGAAAGAAGCATGGGGGTCAGTGAAAATGTTATGGTGATTACTTCTTCTTAATATATGTGACTTATTCAGTCTCTCTTTCAAACTCTCTAAATTTTAAATGATCTTTCATTGCTGCTTGGAGGTGGGTTACTTGCCCAGTGGCAGCACTTTTCACCATAAGAAATTTATGAAGGGACTTCAATGTCAAGCCTAACGGCTGTTCTGCTGCCCCCAAGTGGCCGAAAACAAAACAAACAAACAAATTGACTCAATTAATGCAGCTTTGGAGGCATAAATTACACATTATTGTTAGTTCTTGTAGCCAGAACAAACCACAAACTCTTTCTAGAAATACAGAGCAAGTAAAAATTATATTGTTTAGAATATGTAATGTTGGTATAGTTGGGAGAAATGTGGTATAATCTGTGTTTACTGTTGGGAGTAATTGAGTAGCCCTCTTATAAAGGCCTGTATTTAGCGCTTTGTTGTGCCATATGGATTTGTGTGTATTATCCTTTTGCATAAGCTTATCATCTCCTCATCTATTGGCACTCTTTATAGCTGCTTGGCAGCCACAGTGCATCATGAGCGGGAATATGCAGAACCAATGTTAACAACAAGAGTCAGATATCCAGGCTTTTCCACAGAAACAGACATGTTTCAAAGGTTGAAAGTGCCTCTAAGTTTTGCCAGGTATGTTGTCAACTGTTTCATAGCTAAGCCAAATTTACTGGCAGACAGTTCTTGTGCCTGCATGCCAGGGATTATGAGACTACGCTGAGCTGATGTAGTATTCTAGGAACATTTCACTGTATTTTGCTTGATAGTGAAAATGTTGGTTAATCGTCTTCATTTTGAATAATGTTTAGTCTGTGTGGACCAGCACCGCACATCCAGAGGTGTTGTATGTGAACTTGGGCTGATACTGTTTTTTGCATCAAAGTTACCGGTTGCTGATATTTTATATTGATATTAAGTAATCATGAAAGTCTTTATTTTTCTGTGTTTCTAATATATACTGAAACTATGTGTGTAGACTTTATTGTGTTGGATTAGATGGGTGTATTGGATTGGTGTTTCCCTGCTGTACATGCCTATAAACACACACACTCACACACACCAAATACTGTGATACCCTATAGCAATAAGTGGGTATAGAAAATGGATTGATGGGAATTTAGAATTAGTTGATAAGGTCAATTGTGAAAAAGAAAGGAGAAAAGAAAGACAGAGGTCAAGTCCCTAAAATTGTCTTTCTGTAGCAATGGGAGGAACTTTGTCAACCTGATGTTTGTGAAATGGACATGAGCTCTTAACAACCAGCCCATTCTCATTCCCAACTCATCATATACCGCCTCTTTGTCATAGATTTCTGCATCAGACACTGACGTAGAAAGGCACCTTTCATTGTGGTATGACACACTGCTGGGCAGCATCAGTAACATAACATAAGGAGCTGGAAGCTCTCTACAGGGTGGGCTGGAGAGGAGATGGATGGGTCCAACAAACCCTAGACATTCACCCTGGAGCCTGCTGTTCCCTCACCGTGTGAATGTTGAGTCAAACCATTATATCTTTTCTAAACCTAACCACGGGACAGGAGGTCAGGAAATCAATGGTAATACCAGGTGTTTTACCAAAATTGTAAGTCTATTTTGAAAAAGACTGTATGCATCTAACAAGCAGAAACTGTGGAAGTGGAATGGAAGTGTATTTTGAAAAGACACAATTCATGTAACAGGCGTAAATTGACACAGCATCCCGCAACGTCAACCACAGATGCAGGAGGATATATGTTATGTTGTTGTAACTTTTGATTTCACACGAAACAAACAATGGCCTCCTGGTTGAAAGTCCATAAATGTTTAACCAATCCGTCACTCCTCCCATCCATCCTGTGCAGACTTTCTCGCTCTTTATTCATAATCTGGGTGTCCACCATGACAAAAGATCCTCATTGACTTTGTATTGATATTGTTTTTGTTTTGCCATTACATAAGTTTAACACATTCTGTGCCCACCACCTCTAAATCAGTGATTTCAAACTTCTTGGCTTGAAACTCCTTTAAGCAAGGTACCCAGCTGGCACTGGATGTCAGTATGACCTCAGAAAGATGTTGGACTCTTAGGTCTGACAGATGTGAAAATTTGGTTTGAATGAAAATCGGGTTGATGATATATTAAATGTCTAATGACGTTAAAATTTCATGCTGTGAGGATGTTAACATCATAACATTTTGCAGATATTGAGTTTTGTTCTCCACACCTTATGACTAAATGATGTTAATCTACATCAAGATGAAGTTTGCATGAGACATTTGGAAAGCATTTGGAGTTTGTTTACTTAACAACACAACAGAAAAAACAACAAAAGTTCAACATCATCCGTCGTCAGTATTCTATGTCCAACTGACGTTGCATTAGACATTGTCCTGACATTAAATTTTGGTCATGCAACTTCACAACCTAAATTCAACCAAATATCAATATCAAATAACATTAGTGCCCAGCTCGATAATGTCTGCTTGTGACCCCTCATCACTGGTTGTCATTTTATTATTATTATTATTATTAGTAGTAGTAGTAGTAGTAGTAGTATTTTCATTTTGAGACCTGAAGATGTAAAATTGCCCAATAATTTAAAAGAAATAGGAGGTCTTTAAAAGATTGTGTGTGGCAGAACAGTTTTCCCCCCTCTCAGCTGTACTTTAGGAATGTCACAACTCCTCAGATTTGTTTTGTAATGACCCCCTGATCCCTTGTCAGTGGTTGCATGGAAGTATTTTATGGGATTATGGAACCCCTATATGTCCTGTAACATAAAAACAGGAACATGAATGCAAGAGTGAGCCTTATACTGCATAGTAAACACAATATTTACTATGTACCACGAAGGTAACCTTCACTTTTCAAATTGTACTTCTTATTAACTTAACGTAATTATTTAAATGTATGCAGTCTGGACACGCAGCAAAAAACACAGCTGCTCAGAGGTTTGAATGAGAAATGACAATGTTGAGTAATGGATGTCAGTTGAGGATTAAAATTGCAAAATGGAGAGCGAGGCACTTGTGTATTAATGTGTTTAAAGGCATCTAAAGCCCTCATGCTGTTTGAATTATCTTAGACCTAACAATTTCTATAGCGTATTATGTATGCCATTTATTCTTTATGATTCAATATTATTATTAGTCTGAAAATTCTATTTGTATTATGATTATAATAATATAATAATTACATTTTTAAATGTGAATTTAATAAATTAAAATGCCTGTAACAATGTCTAATAATCCCAGCTAAATATATTTTTACAAGATGGAAAAAAATACATATTTTACTGTAACTGAGGGAAGTGTGAACAGTGTAATCATCATTATAGCAGTAATCTTGTACAGTGGACAGGCTGAGGATGTCCTGTCCTGCTAATGCAACTTCAGCTCTTGTTTCAAACAACAATAAATACTTGCTGTGGTCCAACAGGCAGAGAAACCACAGGTAGAACGTGTGAGAGATAAGCCTCGCCAAAATAATTTCCTCCCTCGGTGCTTTCTGTGCCCTTTTTAATTTTTCGCCGACTTTAGTTATGTAAGAGATTAAACGTGTGGGTGAAGGTGGAGATGTTTGGAGCGGACAGTCTGGTTAACTGGAATTAGAGGCAGCCTGTGTACACAGACAGACCATCATGTGGCTGCTGGCTGGAGGCTGAAAGCTGGGGAAGCTCCGACAGACCGAGCGTGTTACCGGGGCAGCTGGCTCCAATGTCAAAATGCCAACCTTTTCCGTCATGTACAAAGGAGCTGTCATCATTAGCAGGTAAAGGAACAAAACAAGCGGGAGGTGTCGGTGAAGGTGTGTGAGTGTGTTTGTGTGTGTGTGTGTGTGTGTGTGTGCGTGTGTGTGTAGGGGGGGGGAAACACCGGCTGACGCTGCTGCTGTGTTTTTACTTTTGTTAAGAGTAGTGTGTGTGTTGTAGTAGCGGTGCTGGAGTGTGTTTACGGCTTCTGTTTGTGGAACAATAAGTGAAACGTAGAGGTCATTGTATAGGCTAGAGGAAAAAACAGCATTTAACAAAAGCGGGTCTCGTGCGGAGCTCGCGTGCGAAGCAGTTAACTCTGTCATTCGGTAAACTAGTCAACATGCTGCTGCGTTTAATGGGTTTTGAAAATGGACGTGCTTAGTGTCGAGATATATTCCTTGTGGTTGTTTGGAGAGACAAATTGCATACACGTTGGTAAACCAAAGTGGGTAAAGCTCGTGAGCGTGTTTTTTTTCTGGTGTTATTTTGGTATCCATTCCACGGGAATAGAAAAAGCTCTCCATCTGTGCAGTGCCGCTCGTGTGCCGCGCGCATTGAGAGGCGGCTGTAGGCTATATGATGTGCCTTTGCAATAACAGCCATTCTGTGGCTTCTAATGCAGACTACATTTGATTATAATGGTCTTCAAAAAGTTGGTGTAGCAATGTACCTTAACAGGTGAGAGGTTGTAATGTTGGAAAAATGGATTCGCTCACCACATGAATCAGTCAGGTTAAGAGCAAGCTTCCTATTGATTTCCAAATGATTAGTGTCAATAGTCTCCTATTGATCAAATGCTGCTAGGCTAGTGAACCATAGTGTCTTTTTCCTAGCATGTCTCCTCCTGCTTATCAATCAATCGATCAATCAGTCACCGTTTACAGGTTTCATTTTTCGGTGGTGAGCCTATGAAGTCTATTTCTGATACTTAATTGTGCTTTTAAATGTATTATTTAAGTTTAAACCAGCAGAAAATGAGTAGAACACTGTATAAATTGATATTATTGTTTTAGATTATGGTCAGGCTTAATGCTTACCTGGGCTGCAATGAATGGTTATTTTCATTATCAATCAACCTGACACTTATTTTCTCGATTTATCATTTGGTCTTTTACACATTAGAAAACAGTGAAAAATGTTCAGTTTGCATGGCCCACATTGATCCAATGTATTGTTTTGTCTGACCAAAAATCCAAAAGTAGATGATAATGCAAGACCACAGCTGGCCACCAATGTATTTCAATGTTGAGATTTAGCTAAATTTAGGTTGTGGTGTCAGGTGTCCAAAATTTAATGTCAGGACAACTAATGCCAGCCTCAAATAATGTAGAATATTGACGACAGATGACATTGATATTTTGTTGGTTTCTCAAACCAGTGTCATCTTGACATAGAATACCAACATTTAGTCGTAAGGTACGGAGAACAAAACCTAACATCTGTAAAACGTCATAACCTTAACATCCACACAGCATTAAATTCTAGCATCGTTAGACATTTAAAACGTCAGCAACCTGAAAACGAAAAACAGATCATTCTCACATCTGAGAAGCTGGAACCATCAAATGTTTGGCAGTTTTGCTTGAAATTTGATTTAATCAATTCAGCAGGTAATGAATTATCAAAACAGTTGTCTATACATTCTCAGTTGATCAACTTATCTATTAATTGATTTATTGTACTTGCACCACTAATAATTATGCTAATGCAAAGTCAGAGCTACTAGGGCCAACACAACAAGTTGCCAGGCTAGGGCTGGGCAATATATCAATATTATAAAGATACAGTGAATTAGACTAGATACCATCTTAGAGAGGAAGTGATGTCATTTTCTGAACTTACAAAACTGTTCCAGCTGTTCTATTAATTGCCTTTACTCATAGTCATTATATCAACATTACTGATAATGATTTATCAAAAATTTCACTGTGTAAATATTTCCTGAAAGTACCAACAATCAATCCTACAATATCCTCATAATATCTGTATGAAGGTACTTAGTCAAAAAGATTATAATATATAATTCTGTCTATATTGCCCAACCCTTTACCAGAGACACATTTCCTATGGAATATACAAAAACTTCACTCAGTTATTTAATGTGAAATTTTTGAGTGTCACAAATTGTCTTTTGTGGTTTTGTGTTCCCTGACGTAGGCATTTGGAATCTTGAGACCATGGCAATATTATTGGCCAGCATGTAGTAAATAAGTGGTGGGCACTATTATGTAATGATAATTACAGAACAACTTGTCACTGGAACTTGAGGAAATCAGGCTTTCAGGACTAGCCAGACTACAAACTTTTTAAAAGAATTAAGGACGAAATCTTGGCTCATCTTTGTGGTTACTACTCCGGTGCCAAATCAACCTGATTAAATGGATTTAATAAAGTAGCTGATGTCCTCAGAAAGGCCTGGACCCACAGGATGAGGGGCATAGAGCTTCTCCTTTGGCTAAAATAAAATATTTTTGGTGATTAAAATGATGTAATTTAGCTTTTGAAAGAGTTATGAGAATCAACCATGAAACTTATGTTTATTGCAGTAGAGCATATTTACCCATATGTACTGTATGGCTCCATGCATGTTGGTACCTGCTTTTTAAAAAATCGTAAAATACAGGAAAAATAATAATAAATCAATGAATTTTATATTTAACCACATGACTATAATGTGGAGCTTTAGAGCTGTGTTTGGATGAAATTGTGTGCTTTACTACACAAAATTGCACATCCATGTCACCAGCACAGGATTGAGGTAGTCCATACTGTATATTTCTGCTGTAGATGTGGTGTTGATAGTGACATTATTGACCCATAAAAGACAGTAATGTATCAGTATGAGAGGAGAACAAGATGTCTGCAAGATGATGTAGGCCCCAAAGCATTCCTGTGGTTCAGGCTGCAACCTCCAGGGCTGAAAAATAAAGCCAGTGTATAGGTGCATAAATCTACAGTTCCACTAATGGCCACTTGATGCTGGATCCAAGAGTGAGTCAATCCCATAGATTTTTAATAATACCTAGATACTGGATGCCAAGATGGCACCTATTCATTTCAATGGAGTTGCTTGCCTGGCGCATATGCCAAAAAAACCTTTCTAGCTTCAAGGTTTAGTTCTGCAATATGTGGCCCACTGTGACTGTGCCCCCTCCTGCTGGCTTCATGAGTTCCGGCTCAGCTCATAGACTTTATATTGTGATGATATCACAGATTTTTAAATCTCTTTTCTCAGCTCAAGGAAAGTTTTACAAATACAATACCACCATGGCTCAAAAATTGATATTAGAAAGAGTGATAATCGACCTTGTTTGCAGTTGGAGGTGTTCTGTAAACAGTTTTACAGATGTCTCTTTTACAGTGGTCGTCTATGGGGAAAAAGCGTTTTGGGATGCAGCCGTTATTTTCACAGCAGTACTGTGAGTGGCCACTAGGAAAAATTTGCTTCAAGACTGAGCAGCGTTCCTTGGGGCCTGGTCAATCCCTATAGACTTGACCAAGTGGCAACCTCTGAGGCTGAAAAATGAAGCCAATACGGGAAGTCCCAAAAACTGCGGTCCTTTGAATGACCGCTTATGACTGGCTCCAGAAACCATTCAGTCCCCATAGACCCCCCATGTTAAAATGCCAAACTTCACAGCAGAAATAAACATGTTTACAGCCTGGTACAAAAAACATTTTTGGTCTCTAATTTCCCCGTTCATGACAACTGTATGGGGGGTGAATTTCTGTATAGCTTCACCCTTTTAAATGTTTTTTAGGCTTGTTGTTAGGCATAACATACAAACCTTTGTCACAACAGACACTTGAGCAGACATTTTGACTTGTCGAAAAGCACAGGTGAGATTAGTAATTCTATCGATGCCACTAAGTGTCTCAGTAAGCTTTTTTAGTGAGCCACAGTGCACAACACCAGGGCCTTCCCCCTAAAGTGGAATGCAGCCATCACTAATGCAATTAAATCCACCTGTGCATGCTTTACCACTATGTCTTATGGAGTTTGCTCTGTTGTCATTGAGCTGGCTCAGTTGTGATCATCTGAACAATGAAACCAGGGCTAAGATATTTTTGTGTGTGTTTCAAAAGAAGAGTACTGTTTACAATGACTGTTTGTTGAGCCTGAAGTGACCATATTTGGGCGAGAAGCTGGAGCTGTGGAGGAGCAAGGGGTGGAACTGACTGAGAGCCTAGGACGCTATCAGCAGACAGCCTCAAAGTGACTCGCCCATAATTATACATAACTTTAAACCTTAATAAAATGAAAACGAGTGAGTTATATAAAAATTCAACTTCCGTACAGTTATCACAAATGGGGAAATTAGCTATAAAGACCAAAACTGTTTTTGTACCAGGTTGTAAAGTTTATTTCTGCTGTAAAGTTGGGCATTTTAACATGAGGGGAGGTCCTTTGGGGATTGAATGGCTTCTGAAGCCAGCCTCAGGTGGTCATTCAAAGAACTGCAGTTTTTGGTACTCCCAGTGTTCTGTTGAAATTGCACATGCACATGAATCAAGTACTTAGTGTTTAAGTATCACTCTCAAAAGAATCATGATTACAAGTCATCATTAGTGTAATTTATGCCCCACACTTCTTCCTGTCTTCTTACTTAATGAATAGAACATTGTGCTGCTGCTTTCAGTCATAAGGACAGTGTTTTCATTTGAAGTTTAGTGTGTCCTCAATTAGCCTCTTTGTTTCACTGACAGCAGTCTCAGGTTGCTTCTGGTGAACCCTCTGCATCTGAAATATTGATATTCCTCTTTGTTGTTCGGGTGGCAACTAGACAGGAAAGTGTAAACTCCTTTGCTGAGAAGACGTTGTTCCAGATTTCCAAAATATAAACACAATAATGTCTAAATTTTACCAACAATGTTGCTAACAGCATTTACTAGTAAACAGATATAAGTGTGCACTGGTTAATCTTGTGATTTGTGTGTTAAGCATATTGATGGTCATTTACACACAGCAACCTTCATTATTTTGTCCTCAAAAGGAGGATAGTGGTTGTTTTGTTTGCTTCTTTTTTCATCTTGAATACTTTGATGTGGTTTTGTAATGAGGGTCTGTTATCCATATAGGAGCTAGTAGTTTAGATGGCATCTATGCCCTAATGATCTGTAGCATCATGGCTGAATGACTGAATGGGCCCACTGGGAACAAGCCCAGAGGTCTAAGAGGTCAAGGGTCCCCTGGGCCAGAGTCTTAGTTTAAAGTGACAGTTAATATTTCTTGTTGGAAAGTCAGTGAAACATCTATAAAGAGACGCAAAACAACTGCAATACTAGTACAAAGACAAGTACAAAATACTTCAAAGAGACGTAAAATGGCTACCAAGAGACACAAAACAGCTGCGAAACGGCTGCAAAAGGACTGTAACGAAATCAGAAACGTCCACAATGTAACTCCAAAGAGACACAAAACAACTGCAAAATAATTACAAAGAAACAAGTGCAGAATGACTTCAAAGAGATGTAAAATGGCCACCAAGAGACGCAAACAACAGCAAAGCGGCTGCAAAGAAATCAAAAATAGCATGGACCCTTACAACTTGAATGCTGGGTAGGGTTTGAATGAAACTTTCAGGATGTATTACTGGTACCTCTTACAACATTGCTTACAATTTCTTCACTTCATTACAACACAGTTCAGTCAATTTATTCCGACACTATTTGAACACTTAACTTTAGCAGTTTCTGCTATTTTATATTCTCATGTCAATAACATATTAATACTTTTCAATATTTTTTTCTTGATTATTCTAAACAATACCCACTTTTTTCCCCCGTTGAAAACGATTAGACTGTTTTATTTCAAAACCCTCATTCCAAACGTTGGATGAACAGCAGGTGTCCTCACTTTAAATGTGGCAAGTTAATGTTGCATATAAAAATAAAATGATAAATATTTTCAATAAGAAAAAGCATGCTATTTTAGTTCACTTTAAGAACAAATATGACCGAACCTTATTCATCTATAACAAGTGGGTTTAATTAAAAATAGGACATCATCTGATAATCTCTGCAGGTTGTTGCATCTCATGTGGCAAACTGGAAATGAGGATGACACAACTGTAGCTTTTAACTTGATGTAGAGAAAGCATTTGATAGGATGGAGTGGATGTATCTTTTCCTAACACTGGCAGACTTTGGCCTTGATCCCTTTTTTATTAAATGGGCCATATTATTATACCACAATCCTAAAGCATCTTTGCTAACAAATGGTAGGAAATCCCCTCCTTTTCCGCTTCACAGAAGGACAAGGCAAGGCTGCCCTTTAGCTCTCCTAATCGTTGGACTGGTACTTGAACCATTACCAATTGCTGTAAGGCAAAATGACAACATAGTTGGCATTAAAGCTGACAGAATCCCTGCAAAAACTGTGCCTCACATCATCACCTTGATTAATATTTTTTTAGGCATATCAGGATACAAAATAAATTGTTTGAATTTTGAAGCAGTGCTCCTATAGAGACTCTGCCCTCTTAGTGTTAGGCAGGGATGGCAATCTACACGGCAACCATCTGGTCTGGACATATCTGGGTATCAAGCTAAATCCCTTTTAGGAAAAGTTCATATTTTAAACATGGTAATAGTTCTTAAAATAAAACATCTAAGTTATATGCTATCATCAAGCTTACCACACAATGTATTATCAAAATGTAATTAAGCTGTATACAACTTTTCATGGACTGGTGAAAACCATATATAAATCAGACAAAACGTTATGTGACTGTAAAGGAGACCAAGGCCTTCCCCATGTAGACTAGTATCATTATGCTTTTTGAAACAGCTATCAAAACTATATGGCTGGCTGTGGTCGGCAAGACATCACCGCTATCCACTGCATATTGGTGTAACATTGTTTGACTTGGCATAGCCAAAAGTTGTAATGGAAAAAGGGCATATTTGTGCCACCATTTTGACTATACACAGTTCAGCCATATACTAGGGTTTGACCTGTCTTGTTGCAGTTTGTATACAAGAATTCAACATACTTAATGTTTTACGCTGAATGGAAGTGATTCAGTACTTGGCACAATAGTTATTTTTTTCATTTTCGAGTTGTTCCTGGAGCTGTTTCTCCACAGGCACTTTAAATTTTTCACAGCTGTAAGCTGCTCCTCCATTTCCTTTGTGCACTGCATTTTGTTTGTTGTTTTAAGTATGTATTCTAACAGTTTTGAGTATCTCTTGGTTAGAGTTAGCATGTAATCTGCATTTTGTAGACAGCCCTTGTTGCATGTCTCCAGCATACTGTAGGGTAGGCGGTTGCTCAAACATGAAACACTGACAGCCTACCCCCACACTGAGCTGTGTTTCCAGTCTCCTGCTGCAAGGCTGTAGGAGAAACTCTCTGAGACAGACACTCTGTATTCATCACAAAGTCACATTCCTCCCAAGCACTCCGTCTTATTGAGTAGTCACAGTGTGACTACGTAGCTTTCAAGGGCCTAATCTGTTAAGGAAAAACAAGTACAAAGTAGATTTAGCTCTCAATTTGAAGTTTCTGACATACTTATTTTTTTCTTGTCTTCTGTCTCTTGTTTCCCCTTTTTTCCATCCTTCTCATCCTTCTATCTTTAACAGGACACTAATGGGTCCATACGGAGTCGATAGAGCTGTTCATTCCATGGAGTTTACAGACTGTGAGAATGGCCTGGGTAAGTAGATTCTGACTCTTCAGCAGCCATGGATAGAAAGAAAGAAATACTTGTCACAGTAAACATGTCATAACTGTTTCCTCTCCGTCTCCTTCACTCCTAACTGCTTCCAGAGTTCATGGTTGTCATGGACCAGAGCCTATACTAGCATTCACAGGGTCAGAGACAGGGTACACCTTGCACAGGTTTACAGTCTATCACACAACTAACACACACATAGACAAAACTTACTCCAAGTTGCCTATGCTGCATTTCTTAGGACAGTGGGAGAAAACTGGAGCATCCTGAGGAAACCCACACTAATGCGGGGAGAACATGTAAACTCCACGGAAATCCACAAATCTCCATACTTTTTATAACTGTACTGTCCTGTACTCTAGTGTTTAACACTTCAGTAAAGTGCAGCAACCAATGTTTCAATAAACTGAAATGTCTCCATCAGAGTAACAGAGATGGAATTTTTTGTTAAAACATTGATTATTTGATTTGATTAAATATTTTAGAGCAATATTAACTAATTTTTTTGTCCACTTGGGGGAAGCAGAACAAGTTGTCACAAAGCCGTTATGGCAAGAGGATTAGCAAACACATCCAGCAGGTGCAGAGCAGCAGTATCATTAATTTGAAGTTGTGTTTGTGTCCGCCTCATGGATTTCAGTCCAATATTCACACTCCTTTAGCTGTGCGTCTTTACTCTTTACCAACTCTCGAGAGAGAAATGTCTGTATCATTACCTACTAACCGCTACAATGTTTTCACCAGCTGGGCTCTGTCTGCAGGGATTTTAGAGCTTTTTTACTGACAACAGAGAGCTGCCTGCTGCTGCTGTGAAGCAGGTTAATGAGAGCTGTAAGACTGAACCAAAACAAAGTTGTGCATGATAAAACCAAAACAATGAATTGAAAGAGGCTAAAACATCTTTGAGTTCGTTAGTATGAGTGACACACATTGCCTATAGTCATATGATGAGTCAGTCATGTAATCCATTGTTATTGCATAAATATCATTAAGTGCAGCTTTAACTCTATCTGTGTCACAGTCCTGCATGGGTCTGTTTTTGAAAACCCACATCCGTCCATACCTGTTAAGTTCAGTACCAGAACTGACCCGTTACTTGTCATTATGTCTAAGTCAAAGCCACACCCGCACACACCCGTTCATAAACGTCTCGTGACCCGACCCACACCCGTGATTAAACACACAGGCTATAGTCACTCACATTAAGCTGGGTTCTTTGTTCTTGAATTACAAATCCAGTAGAGCAAAAGTCTCTGTCACTGGCTGCGTTCAATGCCAGAATGGCAAAAACTGTAAACATTCTGCGCAATCACTGCCAGGTTAGGAAACATTTTAGCGTGCTACTTCCATCACAATAAAACCTCGAAAGCATCCCCTTGGATGTCTTGAACTTGATGTAGGCTGCCACCTCATCCTCAGGCTGCAAAGTTTCATGGCTGGAGTCTTCCATGTAGGTGACGAATGGGTCAAAGGTTTAACTTTTGTTACTGACTTTCAGAATAAAATGAACTGAAGCGTGATAATAGTGATTTAGATGTCAAAATTTAACACGTATACTGCACATCTTTTTCATTTGTTTTGTTCTGAAAAATAAAATAAGACATTTTTGTTCTCACCTTCTGCCTGCCTACGTGTAGTTCATTTTGTATATATATATAACATTGACGTGACAAAAGTGATCCTCTACACCCCAGGTAAACATGTACTATTTTAATTCAGTCATCAATAGCAACACAATACATTCACTCATATGAAGTCCAAATCACATGCTCAGCTTAAACTAACAACATAATGTACATAGCCTCATCCTCCTGGCAATGAGTGTGATTTTGTATAGCTGCAATAATTGAAGTCCTACTTTTAAAGGGATTTTCTCCGCAGAGTACGTATCCCTGTTAAGTATCAGTGTGTTTGCCTGGGAGGGGAAGTAGGTCATGTGGCAAAGCCCTAACCCACTTAACTCAGCTGGGTTAAGAATGCAAAGAGCTGCTGTTGTTTTTTTCCTTACTGCACTTCCACACCACCACACTGGTGGAGCCTGTGCCTACGCAAGGACAAACACTCTATATGCATGAATACAATTATAGTCAGACTATAAAATATCCTGCTTAACAGAGTGTTGTTTAAAACAACTGATGTTCTGTATATGAGCTGAATTATTTCAGTGTGACATTTTTGTGCCCCTGATCAGAATTAAACTCGTATTATTACACCAGGCCAGTCGCTAGAAGAAAATTATGGCATTCTACATTTCTGCAAACCACAAATAGGTTACATTTACATGTTTGATATGTATCATATCAGCATTTCTATAATAATGTAGTATGAGAACTGACTTTGTACTCAGGAGATCTACAGTAGGAGATGGTGGATGGCGTGTCACCTAGGTGAGACACCTGCCAAGCTGCAGACTACTGTTCAGAAGCAACAAACAACAAAACTGGTTGTTTTTTAGCTGTTGTTTAGCGAGTCATCGCTGGGATCCCTGCGGCTTTTTAAGCACCAAACGTTGGTGTTTTGTAGTGACTTGTCACTGTTTTTCCAGCGGGAGACCAAAAGGTACACTGCACACTGAATAACAACTTAAAGCAATCTCAGCTGACTGTGGGGTCTTGGACTAATGATAGTTTGTACTATATACCGGTGCTGAATTGTACATAGATTCTGATTCAGACAACTTTGTTAATCTGACTAGGGGCAATTTGTTTTAACAGCTTGCCTTGCGGACATACTATAACATAACATACAGTACCATGCAGAGACATAAATAGATGAGTAATAGAATAAAACAAAAATATAAAATATGCCAAAGAGTTGAGTGGAATAAAGAAATCTATAAATAATAAAAGTTAATGGACAGATTATCATAAAAGAGATTAAAAAATTTTACAGAGAATTTAAAAGATGATTAGCAGAGGGAATAAAAGATTTTGAATACCAGTTAGTTTTACAGCATGTAAAGCGAGAAGAGAATATTCTTTCTGGAGGACTTGTTGATTGCAAAAACCGAACAGATTTTAACAATACTATTTACATTGTTTCTGTCTTTCAGTGTGAAAGATACAGTGAAGATACAGTGTGAACTCATCTAACTAAAAGAGAAGGAGTCTCTGTCTGTCTGTGCTTTGAGGTTCTCAACAACCATTAGACCAATTGACCTCACACATGGCAGGTGTATTGCTGAGGACCAGAGGAAGTGCAGTGTTGAGTGTGAGCTCATAAGATTAAGTTATTGGACATATTTATTATTAGTGTGGTATGTACCCTATTAACTGTAACACCAGTGGTTCTCAACCTTTTTTGTGTCAAAGACCCCTAAGCAGATACACATTAGGTCACGGACCCCCATTTAATAACATTTTGCGCCAGGGACCTCCATCTGAAAAGATTTTGGTTGTTAGATATGATTAAGATCCAGAATTCCACAGCACTGCTTGCTCAATTGCAAGTGGTGAAAAAAAATTCTACACTCTTTTACCACATCATTTTTCGGAGCTGATGCTGGAAGCAGCTAATTGTGGTTGCTGATAGGATGTTTTACAAACTATTGTTATCAAAGAACTTGGCATCGATAGAGACCGATGTCTGCGCAGCTTCCAGCACGTGGGGACATACATTACCAACCAGTGCTAAACAGGGGAGGGTTGTGTTAAGTGATCAGTGGGTACAGCTAGGAGGTTCCTTCATGACTGTATAAAAGTGTATTGTTCTTCATTTTAACGTGCATTTAGATTAAGTTTTTGGCAGGACCACATCAGTTGCCAGGGCTATAAGAGCAAAAGTCTGGAACTTACTGCCATCACTTACTGTTGCAAATCAAAAGCCCTCTTGCCAACTTTAATCGTTGTTGTTTTTTGGTAACCACTAATAAATAAAAAAACAAAACAAAATACAGTCTACCTTGTCACTTGCTACAGTACATTGAAGAACAGATGAATAAATCTTACATTTTAGCAAACATTTCTTGCATCATTGGTGTAACTTTTGGAGTGAGAGCTTTTGTTTCTGGAAAAGCCTGGTCCCATATAGCTAGCCATTAGCAACTGACACGTCCACTCTAGTATTGCTAGGAGATGCAAGTATGTCATCACAAGTCTATTGCCCAGGAGACAAGGAGGAGTAGTGTTGAGTGTTTAGTTGTTTGAATAGGCACGTTTTGAAGAGGCATGTTTACACAGGCATTGTGCTAGTAGACTTATAACTATTTATAGCTCATTCGTGGTTCATATTCGTAGTTCATTGGCTTCATAGACATTAATGCATTATGTAAATTATATACTATATGTGGCAGCATAATGAGCTTATATGCAATTAATTTGTAATACTAAGCAATTTCAAATTTAAATGTAGGTTGTATTGTAGACAGATGCTGAGCTGGGACAGTGGAACTCGTGCCTCCATGTACTGCACTTTCATGCATTAGAAAACCCGAAATAACTCACAAACATGTCATCATAATGAGCCTCTGTTCAATTTATCAGTGTGCAGCACTGAGAATATCAGTGGTGTTTGTATTGCTACTAATAACTGAGATATAAATGCGATGGATGTCAATGAGATTGTTTTTAAAACTTAGTAACTCATTAGGTATGACAGTTGTGGATAGTAGTAGTAGAATAGTAAAAGACACCAATAACACCCGTCAGCAAGAATTACACAGAGTATGACATATCACAATTGTCTGTGTTGAGACAATCACAACAGAGCAAACGCACACCAGAAATGTCTTTAAAAACAATGTTTTTATATTTTTACCATACCTTTGCACCAGAGGTGGAAATTACATCTGTATCAACCACATGAGCTCTACATATATGAAGATAAAGATTTAATAAAGCATATTACAGTTAGCAGCGAAAAGCACCCAACATGTGAGGAGAGAGATAGAAGAAAGGCTGACTGTGTGTGTGTGTGTGTGTGTGTGTGTGTGTGTGTGTGTGTGTGTGTGTGTGTGAACCCACAGTACTTAAAGCAGCACACAGGTGAGAAGCAAAGCAGCTTATAGTCGTCCACCTTGGGCACATGTACGTGTACACGCTGTTCAATACATGAAGCCTAAAGACCCCCTGACTGAAGCCTCTGCAGCAGGTGGGTGTCTGATGTGCACACTGTAGCAAGCAGTGCTGCTGTCCTACACTGAGGACAGCACATGCTAATCTCTTTGTTAATGCAACTGAAAGCTCTACCACCTCAGTGCGTGGACGGGACACAGTGTTCATAGTGAACATCATTTCTGTCACAGCTGATTTTGTCTGCAGAGTGGGCTTTAAAGAAGCTTATATTCAGTCTGAAAAATGCAGCAGTGACACTGTGAGGTTCAATAAACATGTTATTTTTATGTTATTGTGTCATCTTGGGTTTTTGTAAACCATTTTTAGAAGCAACTGTGCCTTTTCATCACATTGAAATTTGTGATCTTAACAAGGTCTTAAAGTGTTGGAACATTTAATCCTTAGGAGGCAAACATGCCCTTGATGCATCTTGAGCAGTAAAAAATAATGATTTGGGAACAAAATGGGAAGCTGAACGGGAGGGAGAGAGGCATATCTTTTATATTTGCTCCAGCTGCTTATGCATTAGTATGATGTTTTTCTTATCTGATGATAGGAGGGGGGGAGGAGATTGCTTTGAGGCTGAACAAAAGAACAAGAGAGTGTTCTCCTCAGAGAAGAGGAAGAAGGGAGGGATGACTGAGGCAGGGAACTTTATAACCCCATTCTTCCAACAGGCAATAATTAACATGCGCCACTTCGCTCCAGACCCAATTAGTGTTAGCATTGTGTTCACTGTGGTAACAGCAGCCTTGCACCAAAGAAGCCTTGATCTCCTGGTTAGATAAGGAAAACTTTTCCAGCTAGGCCTCAGTCACTTGTAGTCACTTCAAGCACAAGGATGGAACATGTTAGTAGCATGGCAACGTATGCTCAAACAATGGTTTGTATGATACCTAACTATTTATTGCCTCAAGAATTAGTGCCCCTACCAGTTAGGTTAGGTTTAGGATAAGAATCATGGTAAGGCGTCTTCATGTTACATACTTGATGCACAGTTTGGTTAGTTAGTTTTTTAGAAGAAGAAAAAGGAGAAGAAGAAGATCTTGAAAAAGAGGCCTGGTTGGGCATTGTCATGTTATGTACTTGACATAAAGTTGCGTACTTAATGTAAAGGTCGCGCTACGTACATAATGTAAAGTTAAGCACATAACATTAAGTTTGGTAGGTTAGGTTTACTAAAGTACAGTTACATAGATTAGGTTTAGGAAGAGAAGCATGGTTGAGCATTGTCACGTTTTGTACTTAATGTAAAGTTACATAACATAGATTTTAGTAGGCTAGGTTTAGTAAAGTTACAATGGTTAGATTTAGGAAAAGAAGCGTGGTTGGGCATCATCACGTCATGTACTTAATGATATGTTACGAAATTAATGTAACATGACAACATAACAACCTACCTTAATATAATTATTTTTTTTTTTATTTAATTTTATATATTTTATTAATATTGTTTGTCAATTACACACAGGTCCGAACACACACATGCACAAACTGGAACTATACATGCACTAAGTGGAGAGATGTCAGAGTGGGCTGCCCATGACAGGCGCTCTGAGCGGTTGGGGGGTTCGGTGCCTTGCTCAGGGGCACCTCGGCAGTGCCCAGGAGGTGAACTGGCACCTCTCCAGCTACCAGTCCAAGCTCCATATTTTTGGTCCGGACGGGGACTTGAACAGGCGACCCTCCGGTTCCCAACCCAAGTCCCTATGGACTGAGCTACTGCCGCTAATGCAACATCAACTTGGTTTCAAACAGGACACGAACATCTGTGTCCCAGAGGAAAGTCCTGTGTTGTTATGCGGGTTATACATTAATTCCTGGCTCTTGATTACGGAGGTAATGTACAAATTCTGGTGCATTACTTTTCATAGCTATACATACAAACAGTGGATGAGAACAGCTTGAGAATGCTCTTGCTCAATCTGCAGTGAATGAAAACATTTGTGCTCCTTGAAATCAAGGAATGACTGGAAAGCTGACTTAAATGACCCTGCCATTACTCTTCTGTCAGCAGCATGCTGATAAAATAGCAACTGCTGACAAATGACCTTACCCCCACTCCCCTGAGATCACAATATTTAAAATCCCATCTGTACCAAGTTATTATTATTCATTTATGTACTGAATTAGCATTTGTTCCATTTGGAGCCTTTTACTGTGGAACCTTAAATAGTGATATACATGTAGTGATGTAGTACACTTTCTTGTCCTGAGGACTTTACTCTGTACTGGTAGTACAATGATATAGTACATGCTGTCAGAGACAGGAAAACTTGAAAAGGCATTTGGATATTAAGTTAACCATTGTATTTTTTCTGCTATGTAGACAAGAGTCAGAAAAATGTATTGTAAAATTAAATCCTGAAACTCTTGAATCCAAATTTTCTAAATTTGAAAGGAGAAAATTTGGATGGCTGTGGCTCAGGAGGTAGAGTGGGTCCTCCACTAATCGGAAGATTGGTGGTTTCATTTACCGGCTCCTCCAATCCACGTGTTGAAATATCCTTGGGCAAGGTACTAAACCTCAAATTGCATGTGCAGGTTTAATTGTGTAGCAGGGGGCACCTTGTATGGTAGCCCTGGCCACCAGTTTATGAATGTGTGTAAGTTGATGAATATGTCCTAAACACGATGAAGCCAGAAGATAATCATTAGTCTCTCTAGTCACAGTGATTGATATCTACAGTATGATTGAGCTTTGACAACTCAAAATGGACAAACATAAAGAAAAATTTTTTTTTCCTCCCAACAGGAATTAAAGTAATTGGTGGAGTGAAGGAGCTAACTGGAGAAGAGTTTGGAGTCTACGTCAAACGGATTTTACCAGGTGGCCTTGCATCAAGTGATGGTAAGTACTGCATCCTCCTAGGGTATGTTTTCTTGTCATCATGTCCCAGGCTTAGTTTTATAACTTCAATTCAAAGATACCTATTATGAAAATAAGACAGAAGTGCAAGATACACAGAGGCAGTGATACTGCTGATCATTAGCTCAGGGTGCTGTGTCTTATGTCAAACTTTCATCTGTAGTTCTGTGTGATTCTGATGATCTTACTCTAGTCTTCATAATGCACTGTAGTCCATTACAATTCTGTTCCTATTAAAGTCAAAATCCATTTGGTGAATAAAGCATGGTGTACTCGAGAATAGTTTAAATCAAACATTAATACACTCTGAAGTTTAAAAAAAAACAAAGATGTAATTTGATTTTTGTTGCGAAAGGTCAAGGTCACTGTGACCTCATTAAACATCTTTTGGCCATAATTTAAAAAAATCATACACTAATTAAGACAGCATTTTCACACAAATATCAATACTGTGACATCATAATGTTTCTGGCCATTATTCAACATCATGATTCAGGAAGTGAAGTGGAGACATTTAGTTGTATATTGAATTGGTGACTAATCTTGAGTACCCACTGGAAATTCTAGTTTTCTCACCTTTTTTAAAACCTTAGTAGCTTCACTATCAGTACATTTGAGATTAGGGTTTGATGATGTCCATCAAACTGGCTTAGTACAACGTCGGCAGTGAAACATAGTGAAGGACAAAGATATTGTTTTTGGGGGGTGCAACAACACAAAGATACCTGTTATTCTACCAATCTGAACCTGACCTGCAAACTGTCATCTTAATGCATAATAGAAGCACAGTTGTCAGGACTGAGATGAGGACAGATGATCTGGCAGATTCATCAGAATTGTTACTTTTTATGCACGAAATGGATGCCCAGCGTTGGCATGGATGGCTGTTGGAGGAAGTTTGCCTTCAGGTGCTTTCTGCCAGAAAGAGCTTTCAGGGGGCTTTAAAATCATGATATTGGGCTCAGTGGTGGATGACTGACAACCATCGGTGATGGAGATGCCCACCTTTATTTGAGATTACGGTCTTTTCAAATCCTGAGAACTTAAAGCTGTTTCAGCTAATTCACTGAGTCAAGGGTAAATCAGGTTTTCTATCTTTACAATTGATCACTATGTCACTTTTTTTTAGTTATCTTAACATCATCTTAACATAATATTGTCTCCTCTGGGATGTTGACAAGTATAATTTTTTTACTTGCATTGTAGAGCATAAGCTTGAGGACAAGCCTGTGGACTGTTGACGACATGACTATAGTGTGATGTCAGCCAGGTGCATTCTTGTAGGGAGGTTTTGAAGCCTGGATTTGGGTTTGCTGTTTTCCTTGTCACTTAATGGAACCAGAAAATCCAGATTTACAAGGTGACAGTTGACCATTATGCATTATGGTTTATTGATCTGCATGTAAATACAAAAGAAGAACCTCTGCGCACTCCATGTGATTGTCCATATAGTACCCAGCAGAGGGTCTACATATGTTGTTGAAGTCTCCTGTCCCTGAATGAACTCACTGAGGAATTTACTTGTGCTAATTTGCAAATCAGATAAGGTGTCATTCATAAATGGATTTTTTTTTGTGGGTAACTGATTGGGAGCCTGTGCAGGTTTCGTATACCTGATGTCTATTGTCCTTGACCAAAAAGACACAGTCTTTCTCTCTTCTTCTTCCCCTTCTCCCTGAACACACACGAACACACACAAACACACTCTGTCTCAAGGGCAGAGAGTGTAGAAGGTGTCATATGAAGTTTAAACTGTGACCATTTAAGTGCTGCAACTCAGTGGGGGGGTGGGGGTGTCCCTGTCTTTCAGGGGTACTAGCGGAGAATTGGTTTTTGGTTTTGGTCCAGAGTCAGAGAAGGGTGTTGTTCAGATGGACACCTGTTTTCTCTGGCTACAGTTACCTGTAGTTCTTTCTTGAGCCAGCATTGCAACCCTCCAGCAAAATAGCAGTCATTCTGTTGAAAGATGTACGACACGTATAGACATTTGTTGATTACTGTCACTGGCTACACCAGAGATACTTGATACTGTTTTTGTACAGAGATATGTATGTCCAACCCTTTGTCATTCCCAGGTCATCAAATATTGACACGATGGGCTCTAGTTTCCTGGCGCGGCGCGGCACAGGGTGGCGCAGGGTGGCGAACCCCGCACAGAGCTAGTTTCGAGCAGCGCAACCCGAGGCGCGCTCAGTTTGGTAGTTTGGCAGACCGAGGTGCTCTGAGATGGGTGTGGCGGCGCAGCAGGGGGAGGTGTCGACAGATCCAGCTTGGGGCAGTGACAGTTTTGTGCCAAAAGGTTTCGCCGAAGGTG
>NC_065523.1:6937763-6988868 GCF_006386435.1 Epinephelus moara | reverse complement strand
ACTCTCATTACGCCTTCGCACGGCGCATTTAAGGGCGAGGAGAGGGGCTCATTTGATTGGTGTGATGTGTGTAAAACCCACTCCACGCCTTCTCTCCTCCCTCTTTCCGACTTGCGCAGGTAGGAGGGACGGAGGTGGGAAAGAGGAGTAGCTGCGCCAAGGGCACGGTGTGCCAAACTTGCAAAATCCGCCTGGCCACACCCAGTTGGCGAAGCGCAGGTGCGCCTGGTCTGCGAAATTAGAGCCCATTGTCACACCCTCAGGTGTCTGATAGCGACCCACAGGGTACCCTGTAGTGTATCTATGTGACGCACAGATGAAACACATGTAACATGTGGTGTAATGTTGTGAAACCAAGCAGCAACCTCCAAGACTGAAAAATGAAGCCAATGCGGACACTTATAACAACTGTGATTTTTTTTTTTATAATTCGCTCATTTGCATTTTATATAGGCCTAAAGTTAGGCATATTTAAGGGCGGGCTGCTTGAATGACAGGCTATCTGCGAAGCATCGCTGCAGTCTATGAGACAGATCCCCCCTAGCTCCTCTACAGCTCCAGCCTTTCACTGGTCACTTCTGGCTTCAAAACAAGCTGTTGACAACTGTAATGCTGACCTCAAGGCTTCAAACGGCATTCCACAAACCAGTGGATGATGTTACGGTAGCTACTTCCATTATTTATACAGTGTAAAACAGCCCTGGTTAGTTTTAGGCAGTAGCTCAGTCCATAGGGACTTGGATTGAGAACCGGAGGGTTGCTGGCTCAAGTCCCCATCCAGACCAAATATGGAGGGTGGACTGATAGCTGGAGGGGTGCCAGTTCACCTCCTGTGTATACTGTATGTATATGACAACAGAGAGAAAACATTGAATTTCCCCTATAGGACTAATAAAGTATATAAAATTAAATTAAATTAAGAATTAAACTACTTGGTTACATTGAGAAAAAAACGTTTTGGGTTTTAAAAAAAAGTATGTTTGTTACATAATGTAATGTTAATTAATGACTTGGTTGCGGTCAGTGCATGATGACTGTATGTAAATTACGTAGCGTTACGTTTAAACAGCGTCAACTTTTGGTTTCACATGGGACATGAACTGTGGTCTCCTGGATAAAAGTCTGTTTTTCTTTGACCCATCCACCTCCCCTTCCACCCGTTGTATGCAGACTTTCTTGCTCTTTATACTACGTTAGTTATTCGCTGTGTCAATTATTGTGGATGGGTTTACACTAGAGTTAGTTAAAAGCCTGGTTTGTCGCATAAAAACACTAAAGGGTGCCTTTGGCATCAATACCACAGGCATCTTGTCACAGTGTCACAAGGTGTCCGTATTCGATTCGGAATCGAAATGGGTTACATCTGTGGGATCAATGAAGTTCAGATTTAACACCTGAACATATACTTTCTAAAAAGGTGTCAGTTCAGAGTGAACAATCATATATCAGTCAAAGAGTGTGTCATAGATCATCCAAAGAAAAGGTGCCATTTATGTTTCTTGGTTCCATTATATAATAAGCTTGTTGTAAATTACCATCAGAAATGCAAAGGTTTTTTTAATCTTTTTTATTAACGAAGTCTACAGATGTAAATGAGTTCAGCTGTAGTTCATCAGATTTGCATAAAGTGTTGCTAAATAAAATCTGATGCCAGACTGTTTTTGTGTGTGTCGAGCCTGTCTGGAGAGCTCTGGAGCGAAAACAGAAACATTTTCTGTGGCTTGGAACTTGGTTTGAAGAGAGGACACTCTGGGGACTGCAGTGTACATTCACCCTTTAAGAGGCAGGCCATATGTGAAAAAAAATATTGGATCAGTAGCATGATGTCATCAGCTCAACACAAAGATCAGTGATTGAATCATTTATTTAAGGCCCAGACACACCAAGCCAACATCAAAGAAAGAGTGATGATGAAGGAAGACTTTTGGTCTCCTAAGGTCACCTGTGTCTCGGCAAAAAAGTTGCACTTGAACACACCGCAAAGACTACAATCAACAGCCAATTAGCTCATACATTCTGCACCTGTGTGAGAAGAACTAAATCTCCATACCAGCAGGCGGTGGTAGTCTGGTAATAACCTGAATAAGGCTACCTTACACTGAGGAGCATTTTCTTTATGAAACACTGTGTTCTGTCTGGTCTGATAATCAGACTGAACAGGCGTCGTCTGATCACGTTAGCTGTTTTCTGTTAGGTAGTGGGGGATTATTGTACTAAGCAATCACTAGTAAATGATGTATCCACACAGAATTATGGTGGTGGTTGCAAGTTAAAACTTTAAACACTCACGTACAAAAAGTTAGCATAATGTTTGTCATGTCATATGATGATAAAGAGTTATTACATTTTTGTAAGCCGGCTTACAACAACCTAGTCGAAGTCGATCTACTCTGTGCTTGTCACCATTTTTGTTGCAATTGTTGTTTCCTGTTGTAATTTTTCTGTCTCTGGCACAGGAATATGACATTAGCCTAGAATTGAGATCCACAAATGCCTTCTCCACTCACAAATAAAAACTGGATTCACAACAGCCTGTTTGAAAGTTGTAAACGTTACAAAGATATTCACGTATGCTTTTTATTTATTTGTAAATTAAATTAATGTCTTCACAGATAACTTTTTTTATTTATAGATTTTGTTTGTGTATGTGCAGATCTGTTTATATTTGCAAAATATCTTTGTGAGTTTACAAATCCTTTTTTTTATATTTGTGGATCTATCTCCATATTTTACAGTATGATATGTTAAAAAGAACAACTTGAACCTGTTTTTTGTTTTGTTTTTGTTTTTAATACCATTGCACCAGTAATAGCAGAAGGCTGGGGCATTATGTTTTTGTGTTGTCAGTCTGTTTATCCATCCGTCCGTCTCTCCGTCTCTCCGTCCGTCTGTCTCATTTTTGTGAATGTGATATCTTAAAGTAATTTCTTCAAATTTGGCACAAATGTCCACTTGGACTCAAGAATGAACTGATTAGAATATGGTGGTCAAAGATCAAAGGTCAACGTCAGTATGACCTCATGAAACATGTTTTTGGCCATAATTCAAAATTGTATACGCTAATTGTGACAAGATTTTACACAAACGTCTAAAAAGATATTACGATAAAGTGATGTCATTTTATATCCAAAAGGTCAAAGGTCAACTTCACGGCGACATCATACTGCAAAAAACACTTTTCTTACCATCACTTAATGTTGTAACTGAGGAACAGAAGGGGAGACAGTTGGTCAGATACTGAATTGGTGACACTAATCTTGAAACTGTGCTGATTGTATAGATCTTCTGTTCTGCCAGGAGGAAGATGCGTGTAAAGCATGTATGTTCTCACAGACATGGATGTGAACTCAACCTTACTGGTTTGTGGAGGCATACAACCACGATGCGGTAATTTTAGTGTTTATTTAACACTGCATTAAGTTAAACAGATAATTTTAGTGTTTATTTAACACTGCATTAAGTTAAACAGAAGTTACCAAAAGGACAGACGGATCATGTGAGAAGGCACATTAAATTATTTGAGCTTTAGATAGATAGATAGATAGATGACGCATAGTTACTTATCCATGCTACACTCTACTTTCAGTAAATCTGCAGTGAACAGAGGTTGGTCACGCAGAGGTTTAATCCTTTTCTCCAAAGTCGATACTATTGGTCAGAAAAGGAGAGGAGTGAGACAGGAGGTAGTAGAATGTTGTTTCTTAAAGACATGAGTTTTCAGGTGTCTTAAAGTCAGACTGAGGAGGAGAGGTCATCCCACCATCACAGAGAACGAATTACGAGCAGTGGAGTAATGCTGGAGGGAGCTTAGAGCTGAGGGAGTGGCAGTGGCACAGTAAGATTTGGTACATCATGTTACCCTTGAGGTTTTAGCCTTGTAGCAGATCTTAAAGTTGAGTGTACTATTGTGAAGAATTCCCACACTTAATTCCATCACATGACTGCATTTTATACTCTCAGAATGGAAGTATCAGCTGGTGTTAGATGCAGTGTGGCAACTGTAGCAGTGGACTGTATTTGGGTGGAGTCTGATTTGGTGGATATGCAGTAATAGAGCGTGGATCTTAAAGAGTATTTAGTAGCATCATCAGCAAGAATAACCAGCAGTCCTTATGCTGTGTAGCTATAACCTCCATACTCTCTTACCCAGCTACTGCCATGTCAGCACAAAGATAATCATAACCCCCTCCTGTTTACAAAACAGTTACAAAACAGCAGTCTCTGCCATTCCTCTCACAAACCTTAAGCTTGAGGGATGCTTGTACACGTTTACATATTTGGCTCCAGTTGGGTGTTTATTTCTTCTCATTGCCATTATACTGGTGTACAATGATGTTGTTCATTTCCTGATTTAAGTGTTTCCACACATTGTTTTAATTCAGGTCCTGTAGTATTCCACCAACATTTTCTTTGCTGCCACAGCAAAAACTAAAAGACAAAAGGAAACATTCTGT
Source organism: Epinephelus moara (assembly GCF_006386435.1). NCBI lineage: Eukaryota > Metazoa > Chordata > Actinopteri > Perciformes > Serranidae > Epinephelus > Epinephelus moara. The sequence goes on along the minus strand of NC_065523.1, from coordinate 6,984,414 downwards.
GATCATTCTACTATTCACTTCCTCAATACATACACAGTTGTTGTTGCTGCACAATATGCTTGTTACTCTGCCTGAGAGTGTATTACCAAAAGCTGGCAACAAATTACAGACTGTGATATTGGGTTTTTTTTTGTTTTATCAGAGAGTTCCTTATTTTAATTAAGTACTAACCAATTTTACTTACTTTTTGGTTGCTTGACTTGAATAAAAATATGTGTATTATTCTGAGTAAGTATTGAGAAAATGATATTGGCTATAATGATCACTTCTGGCAAATGCAAAATCCAAATTAAAGACTGTGAAATGGTCGCATAAAGGCAAATATAGCTCAAATTTGGCACAATTGTCCACTTGGACTTAAGAATGAATTCATTAGAATTTGTTGGTCAAAGGTCAAAGATCAAGGTCACAGTGACCTCACGAATCATGTTTTTGGCCATGACTCAAGAATTCATACGCCATGACAGTCCCACATTTTGACATGTTACATTTTATTCTTTGAAGGCATATGATGCCTGAAATTTAACTTGAGTCCAACAGCGAAGTGACTTCACTTGTTACTGCTACTCTGATATTAGATATGATATTCAGATTGGCACAGTCGCAGTATAGGTTGCTAATGTTAGCCTACAGAGCACTGCTAGTGACCTGGTAATGAAGCAGTGTTGTTTTTTTGCCTCCACTCCGGTGATAGCAGAAGCTGGAGGCATTTTTTTTTCCTGGTTGTCTGTCTGTTGGTCCTTCTGTCGTCCGTACATGCATATGTCCGTCTCGTTCTTGTGAATTCAATATCTCAAGAACGCCTTAGGGAATTGTTTTTTTTTTCATATTTGGCACAAATGTTGTCTCAACAACGACCTGATTAGATTTTGGAGGTCAAGGGTCAAGGTCAGTGCGACCTTGCGTCTGTCGCATTCCAGTAAATGCGATATCTCTCAAACACCTTGAAGGAATTTCAAATCAATTAATCAAACACATTTGGCACAAACATCTACTTTAACTCAAGGAGGAACTAATTCGATTTTGGTGGTCAAAGGTCAAAGTCGGTGTGACCTCACGAAACATTTTTTTTCCCATAACTGAGGAATTCTTGTGCTAATTACGACAACAATTCACACCAATGTCTAATAGTATATAATATCCAAAATGTCAAATGTCAGCTTCACTATGATGATAATATTCTGCATAAAACACTTCTCTGTCCATTACTCATTGTCATATCTCAGGAACAGAAGGGGAGACATTTGGTCAGATACTGAATTAGTGACACTAATCTTGGGTGCCCTCCTTGAAACTGTGCTGATTGTATAGATCTTTTCTGCTGCTGGGGGTAAATGTGTGTGAAGGATCTGTGCTTTCACGGACATGGATGTAAACTGTAAAAGAAACTTGTCTGGTGCTCAGAGGCATACATCCGTGGGGCGTTAATTCTAGTTTACTTAATGACTTGTTTGATCGATTGGTAGCGTGAAACTTAAGTTATGAAGAATTGTAAGTGTCCATGCTTTTCTATCTCCATCAAATAAATAGCAAATGTCAATGTGATAATACCATTATTGTGATAAGTAAAAATAAGAAGAGGTAAAAAAATAAATAAAGAAAGAAATGGGATTGGGCCTTAGTCTCTGATGTTGCGGAGCTCTAAGTCCCACATAAGGGATCCTCTCATTCCGTTATCTTTGTTCATCATCGCCCTTGTTGAAAAATAGAAATGTTTTCTCACCATACTGAACTACATATTGTATTACAGGTTCTTATAGCTGACACCTCCACTGTGTACTAAAGGACTTACAGTCACCTGACCTTTTTCTGACCTCTGACAGGAAACCTGATGCCAGGGGACCAGATCTTGGAGGTGAATGGAGACAGTCTAGTAGGAGTCACAAGTGAAAGGTAGTCCAGTAAAGTCCTACTGCTCTTGTCATTCATTTAATCACACAATCACTGGCTGAGGTGAAGCCTTTACAATAATGTAAATATATTTATGTGCCATTCTTTGTTTCACAGAGCTGTGGACATCCTGAGAGCAGCCTCTGCAACCAATCACATGCGCCTTCTCATAGCCAGAGATGAGGAAGCAAAGTAAGCAAATGTCTATGTATACAGTATAGTACGATGATAAAGTACAGCGACAAACCCTGGTGTAGTTAGTAAAAAGATTGCCTTTAATTTTTCAAGCTGAACGTTTTTCATGAACTAGATGATGAGCCCATGGTGATTAGGCACAAATTTTGCAACTTCTTCAAGTAGCCATCCATAGTGTGAGGCAAACTCCTGCAATCATTCTCGGCTTCTTGTATGTTTGTAGTGTACACAAAAGGAAATACAGCAGATCAGCCACAGGATTTTGTAGTAGGTCTGTGATGTTAGCATGATTTTGAAAGCTAGACTACTGCTGAATCCTAAGCAGTTCAAACACAGGTGAGTTGTGTTATTGTGTTTTGGGCGCAACAAGATAAAAGTTGGTGGTGCTAACTTTCCAGCCAGGTGTGATTAATGGACCAGTGTTTAAGATTTAGGGGGATATATTGCCAGAAATTGAATGTGATATTACAATTATGTTTTCTTTAGTGTATAATCACCTGAAAATATGAATTGTTGTGTTCTCCTTACCTTAAAATGAGCTGTTATATGTACTTAATTTATAGAGATCACCGTGTTGCGCTGCCATGTTTCTCCAGTAGCCCAGAACAGACAAACCAAACACTGGCTCCAGATAAGGCAATTCAGGCTTTTTTGCCTTCTCTGAACATCTGGATCTTATGTTATCAGAGAAAAGAAGGTGACCATTAGCATGTCTTGGACTGGCCCTCCGTAGCCACATGCTAAAGTGTGTCGGAAATACATGGATTTGTAATGTGAAACTGTGTTATTAAGTGTTTTTAGAGATTCTAATTGCCTGGTCCGTTTGTTTTGGAGAAGAGACCTCTGTGGATAATTTGGCTCCCCATTAAAACTTCCTGAACAGTGAACACTGAAGGAATTCTGGCCGGCAGAAGTTTTTAGCTGGTTGCAATCTACAGTTCACTCCTAAACGCCACCAATTCCCCACTTGACTAATTTACACAATCCATATATCCAAGTGGTGAAGATGTTCATGAGGTGACAGGTGAAGGAAAAGTGATTGGCAACCACCACGGTGTCTCCAATGCGCTCTGTGCGCACAATCATGTTCACTGCAGTGATTTAACAATACAAAAACTATCTGAAAACTGAAATCATGCTTGGTGATATGTATTTATGGTATTGGAGGATATTATTGGAATCTGTTGACGCTCTGTCTTGCAATTATTTAATGCTATTTGATGTGCGCTCCACCACTTACTACGAGTGTCAGCTGCATCCCTCTCCTCTGCACTTTTGGGGGGAATGTGATGGTGTCACACACTGATGAATTAATGAGCAGAATTTGAGGTGAGATTTGAGCAAGCTTATAATTTTTACAACTGAAAGGTATATCTTTAAGTAATGTGTGATATGTAGCAACATTAAGTGTGTGAAAGCCATAATTATACATAGGCTATAATGACGGATTTCATATTTGATTTTTTCGATTTGGCTTCAATTCACCACCTTACTATCTGCGTCGTTAATTTCCCCTGTCTCCATGGGTCAGAGTTTCCTCAGGTGCTCACATTCCCCTGTCAAATCTGTTTTTATAGATCACAACTTTTGTGTGGGAAGTGGCGTACGCCTCTTTCAGGCCTTGTTTTCTGCATATGCAATGTTTATAAATGAGACCCCAGACCTAGAAGGCAGCAGTGGGTCTTCTTCTACTATGGTCCAACTGCAATGGAGACTTTTACTCATGTGCTGCCACACAAGCCATAAAAAATTAGAGGTTATTCACATAACCAGTAAATAACAAGACAAATGTATCCACTCAGAAACTTGTAGACAATACATTAAATAAATGAAAAGTAGTATTGACATTGCAACGCTGATATTACCAGGGTGTATTAGTGTTCAACCAGCTTTCTAATCTGACCACATGCAGTTTGGGTGAAACAAGGTCAGTGCCAGCTGTCAGCATCACAGGCCTCATCTTCCCCTCAAGTCCATTTCAGACAGCGTTATGTTGCACATGAATGTGAATCAGTTCTTATATTTCCTATAGGTGGCATTTTAAGTGCGTTTAAGTGTAATCCTTAGTGAAGAGACTCTGATGTAAACATGATTTACACCTCAGCTGTTAGAGAGGATACCTGACAGAAATTGGAAGTTAACAGTGGTAATAGCACTGTGACACAGCCACCAGTAGCAGACTGTGGATTTATTAGGCAGATGCTGCTATGAATATGTAGAACTGCATGAATGTGAATGCTGATGAGTGACATCCTAAGATTTCTGAAGGTTAAAACACGAATGTCTAGTGCAGTGTAGTTTGGAGTTGATTATTAACCTACTCTAATGTAGTGATGGATTCTGTGTGAGTGGTGAGGTAGCCCCTCCAACCCTCCTCTGTCTTTATAGGAAAGACAGCAGACTAAGAGAAAGGAGAGAGCTTAACCTGGGGCTGTGCTCCTGATGAGATGAGCCTTGTGTGTTAATCTGTGCTCTGTGCTTTAACTACCCTCCCTAAGCAGAGGAGCTGGAGGGGAGGAGAGTAGATAGGAGGGAAGAGGGGGGATTATGGCTCTCTGTCTGTCTGTCTGTTTGTCTGTCTGTGTCTGCCCCTCAACAGATTTCCTCTATTTCTTTTAAAAACAAGTCAAAACTATTTTAGCACTAGCTAATGTTTTCCAGCTGTGTCTTTGAATATTAGGAAAAAATACAGAAAATCAAATCACTTTACTATGATCATAACCTCAGCAAAACCTGTTCCTTAATGTAAGGGTTAATGCACTTAAACCACAACAAAATTCATCAGAAACAAGATGAAATTGATTTTCTACTAAGTAGCTCAATGCTGTTTCTTAAAAATTACATTTGTATGTTACTAAACTGCTTCCTTAATAATGTTATTGTGGCAACGTAATCATCAGGGACACTCTATACATGTAGGCTTCTGTGGGAAGGTGGTTGGGGAGGATGGCGGGCATACAAAGCCCAGGACTTTGACACCACCTCAGGTTCAAATCCAGACCCTTGTCTTAGTTTTAGGCAACAAAAGCACTTTGGTTAAGGTTAGGGAAAGACGGTCATATCAGTTAGGGGTACAAGTAATAACAAAGACTCTTGTCTTAGGTTAGGCAACAAAAGCACTTTGGTTAAGGTCAGGGAAAGATTATGATTTTGGTTAAATGTTGAAAAGGGCAATAAAAACATTTAATGTTGTAGTGACTAAAAATGGATAGGGCGGCTGTGGGTCAGAGGTAGAGCAGGTCAACCACCAATCAAAAGATCAACAGTTCAGTCCTTACAGTCGAAGTACTGAACCCAACAAAGTAAAAAGATTCCCGCACACTGTTGCCAAACTTGCAAAATATTTAATGGGACAAGGCAGCTATGTTTCAGTCATTACAACCTTCGTCAGGCAGAGTACTGAACCCCAAATTGCTCTCGGTGGCCTTTCCATCGGTGTGTGAGTGTGTTAACAACTCAGTAGCAGGTAGCACCCTGTATAGTAGCCTCGGCCATCAGTGTGTGAATATGTGTGTGAATGTGACTTGTAGTGTAAAAAGCACTTTGAGGGGTCAGGTGACTAGGAAAGCGCTATGCAAGTGCAGGTCCATTTACCATACTTTGTTGCTTGATTGCCTGTTTTGGTGGAAAACACCATTTTGATAAACATTTTGATAATCTGATCAGTATCAAAATTTTTATGACTTCTCAGCTAGGCTACATTAATTAGCAACATTTCCTCATTATGTTAAAAGAAAACATAATTTGCTCAGCATTATGTTTCCCTCACAACATATGGCCATTTCAAATTAGTTGAACATAAGCAAAATTTCTAGGAGACAGGGCTGGCTAAACATGAAGTGTCTTTAGCTTCTATGATGTGATGTTTTTCTGAAATTAAATGGAGTATGTGGTCAGGGTATAATTAGCCTACTAAAGGGATTTAATCAAATCCTCTAGGGATATGATTTTATTTCTCAAAGGTGGGTGCAACTTAGCGAGTCCCCAGACAACCACAGCAGTTTGCAGTGGGATACCACCATTTATACAGTTGTACAGGACTGTTGGCCCCCACCAACACCTCTCTTATCCACATTTTCAGGAGGCAGGGAATGAGTGAGAAATAAATAAATTAGATCTCAACCACTATTTCACATCACGTGATAAAATCCTTGTTTCCTAACACCCACCACTAGGGGTACTTTACATTTGGTCTGTACCAGGGGGAAAAAGTGATAAATTGTTGGATTTAGTTCTGGTTCAGTTCCCATTCACACTGACATTTTACAAACAAACCAAGAAGAGTAAAAATGAATTTATACATTCTGGTGACTGACAGGAGCTTATTCAGTATTTTAATACTTCTGGTGTATATTTTTTATGTTCTTTGGTGTCATAAAGAGGAAATAATTGACTCAAAGCATTTTTAGTGTTGTTAGACTACACTTTGACTGCATGTTGTGAAAAATGACAGATAGAGACAGACAAAAAGAAGGCATCATGTACTGTAAGAGTCTTCTTGGAAATGGACCAAGGACCACCTTTTCAGGCTGTCTCTGTTCAGTTGTTTGGTCCACACCAATGTTCAATTGACAGCTTTCACACCAGCCCAAATGAACCAGGCTACATGATGACATTTTTCAGGATCAGTTAAAATGGAGCAAACAGCTCAGGTGTTAAAGCACCCCAATTCCCCTTTTTCACCAAATTAGCTCTGGTTCTTAAACGTGTTTTAATCAGGATCTTGGAATCTTTGAGGACAACTATCATAATCAAGGATGCATCATCAGTGAAGGTTGTTGCACAATGCACAACTGAAGTAAAGAGTAGTAGTAAGGTGGCAGATTGCTTTGATTACCTGCAAGCTTTGTTCTGTTATTATATATACTTGCTTTTACACTTCATGATAAGAAGACATAGAAGACAATTAAGTGCAAGACTCCATTCTTTTATTTCAACTTGTAGAATATGACTTGCCCCCTATGCCTTTGTGTTTCGCACTCTCAGGTCAAGGAAAACCTGATATTTTTTGGTTCCAGCTGCGACCAACTTGGCGGAAAAGGGGTATAAATTATGATATTGATCCACTAACTGCAACGACACTCTAGCTAAAGAGGTCAAAAGCAGTTTTATACAATATGCGGGGTTAGCCAGATGCCCCACATTACATTTGATTGGATAGAATCAAGTATACACCATTATACCCCGAAGTGCAAGATGACAAAGATCAAAAAGATTCTTACACATCACAGGATGAGAATTATCAAAAGAATAAATGTGATAGTTTCTTAGACTGCTTCACTGTTGTGATTATGTCCAATCACTTCTGTGTGAAATGAAAATGCTGGCCCTGCTGCCACCTTTCACCCAGTCATCTGGTTATGAAAGAAGTGCATCCTGAGGTCGTCATTTTGTGCTGTCCAAGAACAATTTGTGTCCTTACTCACCATGAAGCCAATGCAACCGCTTATCATAATCTGCTTAGATATTGCACATTCAAATCATCATTCAGAGGGGATATGATATTATTGTGTTGTCAGTGATAATCTACAGTACAACATGATAGCAAAGGACAGGAAGCAGTAACACCATTTTTACTCAGTATATGTTGTTTTCCTGTCAAACTGCGTTGCTGACATGAGCAGTGTTATTACAATGTCCATTTCACAGAACTTATACCAAAGCTTTTCAGCTTATTCTGTATTTAATATTAAATACATTCACTCATTTCTACTCTTCATTTCTTTTGTTGAAGTTTTCATATCCGTTTTTGAATGGATTCACAGTATCTCACATAATCTGGTCAACTGTTATGAACTGACCATAAGCTATGTCCTGCCCCTCAAAAGCAGACTAGTCAATAATGGCGTAGCATTGGCCAGCTCTGAAAAAGGTGCAACAACTACACAGCTGTGCTCTATAGGCTTTATGCAGTCATTTTAGATTTCTGTCATTTTCGGGACATCGGTGTATTGGTGGGTAGAGCAGGCGCCCCATGTACAAGGCTGTTGCCGCAGCGGCCCGGGTTTGAGTCCAGCCTGTGGCCCATCTAGCAGTGGAGGCCCGGGCACTGTCAGCGACACAGGGGGAAGCCAAACACTGTTCATCTGCACACACTGTGATGAAACACAGCTGGTTGAATACTGGTCAAGTTTCCCTTTATGGTCATTGTCTTCTGTCTCGACGCCATTAATGTGGTGGATCACTTTTACACTGTCATCTGTAGTCCATAGTCAAGCTTTAGCTCCTAACTATCTTTTTAAACCTGTTTTTGTTGCTGAGTGAGTTTGACATCCTGGATATATCCTCTATTGTAGACCACACTGTCTTCTTTTCTTTGTAATCACTTTTTTATTTTTCCAAAAATGTGACAATATTTCCTCAGGGAGTGCAGTTGGTACAGTGTGGCCTCCATGCTAACTCCAACAGCTTGACGAACCATCACAAAGGGGCAGGGCTTAGTGAAGGGTCAATTCTGGTGCCCAACACACTGAAAGGTTTAAATCTAAATAAACTATGTCTATGAATTTAGGCTGAATTTAGACTTTGTCTAGGATTATACCTATGCCAGGCTCATTTTTGCTTTAATCCAATCCAATCCACATTCATTTATAGACTGCAGCACATTTCAGACACAAAGGCAATTCAAAGTGCATAAATAAGCAAAAAGAGACAAAACAAAACAGCAGATTTTCAGGATTCAAGAGTTGCAGTGGCAAAAAGAAAAGTTTTAAGCCTCAGTTTAGAGGAACACAGGGTTGGGGCAGATCTCAAGTCATTAGGAAGTGTATTCCAGATCTGCAGTGCATAGAAACTGAAAGCTGCCTCTGCATGTCTGGTTCAGACCCTGGAGATGTCGAGCAAGCACACCAATCAAAGCATTGATTGGTGTGATATATATATTATTAATAATAATATATATATCTTCTTCTTCTTCTTTGATGCAGAAGAGCCAGCGCAAAGTTTGAGAACTGGGGTGATGTTTTTTCACTTTCCTGGTTTTACTGAAGATTCGAGCACCAGTGTTCTGAATACGCTGCAGTTGTCTCATTGATTTTTTTACAGAGGCCTCTGACGACACTGTTACAATAATAAAGTCTACTAAGAACAAAGACATGAATAAGTATTTCTAAGTCTTGCTGAGACATGAGTCTTTTAAGTCGAGCAATATTTTAAGATGGTAGTAGGCTTATTTTGTAATTCTGTTGATGTGGCTTTTAATATTTAGGTCAGAATCCAGAACTACACCAAGAACTCTTGATATTGTTTGAAGTCTATTTCTTCATTAGGACCTCAAGATTAGCACTGACATTCGATCGTTCCTTTTTGGCACCAAAAGTAAATATTTCCGTTTTATCCCTATATAGGTGGAGAAACTTATCACTTATTTGTTCAATGCACTTATTTAGTCATTGTATTGGAAAAACCATGGTTTTTGCTCATGTAGGCCTTTATACACACACCTTGCTGCTGAACAGCTGAACCTATTAGAAATGTAACCTCCGTACAGCTTAAAACTCTGTATACTTTAGGAAGATAATAGCTTTAATTGATAGGTATCAACTCAAGGTTAGCTGTGGTTCAGACACTGTCTTAGTCAATAAAACTATGTGTATTTCTTTCTGTGTTGTCCATGTGTGACGAGCTCTCATCTCAATCATGTTTTTTTTTTTGTTTGTTTGTTTGTTTGTTTTGCCTGAATAGGAGAGAATTTGCTGAGTTACTGGAGAAATATGGATCCAATGGTAGCACAGGATCAACACGCAACTCTCCCATACAGCAAGGTAGGCAAATCCCTGCTCAGGTCTTTGTATTGTACATTACTTTTTTTTTCACAAGCAGTAACTGTAATTTAATGTGGGCAGATCTCCTGCTGATGTAAATTTATGTGGAATTGAATGTTTATGTTAGCACTCCTCCACATATTCTCTTTACTGTCACAAAGTGCTTAATGGCATTGTCATACAGTTCTTTGTGAAAAAAAGACCTTCCTGTATTTGACAGAGTACTAAGGCTTAAGGGTAGATGAAGTAAGTCTGCCTTTAAAAATAGCTTATGACAAGTGCACTTGTCCATTACACAATTGCCAACATCTGTTTCAGTCGGGAAGGAGGCAGCCAGCTGGTACAGATTTGTTAAAACATGGCTTCAGCACGTGATGAGTCTTGTTTGCTCTGTGCAGGGAATGGTGTTGATGCATCAGGGTACATCAGCTCCAGAATGAGGATATATGGATTTAAGGCCATCCTGTTGATATTAAACTAAAATCTGTTATGCCTGCAATATGGTGAAACTCAAAGACTGACACAGTTACTGTGGTCTGGTCTCCATAAGCTCAAAGATGACAAGTGAGATAATGTAGTACATGGTTCATATGATGTATTGTCAAACCATGATACCATAAATAAGAAATAATAATAAATAAATAAGCTACGTCTTTAATAGCAAGAAAAAGTGTGTAGAATTATATGTCAGCGAACATGTTACAAACTGAAATGGTCTATGTCCTTGGCTCAACTGCCATAGGACACAGCTACCATTTCCTCCACCATCAGATAAAGCTACAGTTTTAAGCCTTTAGGAATGAGTGCAAATGACTGAGTATGAAACACATTGTTTATCGAGCATGGAATGATTATAGAAATGTGATGCTGGTTTTATGCCTCGTGTGTATATCTAAACAACCAAATCTTATTCATGTTAACAAGCAAACAAACAGTACGGAGTATTTTTTTCCATGTTGTTGTGCTTTGCTTCCCCTCATTTACTCACTTTGAAGCAAGAGCTCTGTGTGTAATAGCTCACAAAATGAGGTCTTTTCAACTCATTTTATCAAAGAATCCATGACATCCTTGTATACTGCTGAATTTCAGCATGAATAACCTCCTCACCATGACGTTTACCTCTGAATCTGAGGACAGAAAAGAAGCAGATGTTTACCTCAGGCAGTGGATTGAAAAAAAACATTCTGGGGCATATTTGGGTTGCTCGGCAGTTGGTCTGGTCAGCATATTGGGTATTACTCAGTGCTTAGAGTTGCTCAGGTTTAAAAAATGTTTAACAGGAATATACACATTTGTCAGTGGAGAGCTCAGTGCCACTGGAGTCATCTGTAGCAGCAGCAAATTTTTGAAGGCTTCTATATATTTCGGTACAGTATCTCCGAAATGTGTTAAAAATAAAAATAAAAATATTCCCTAAACTATTCCTCCTTAAAGAACACATATCAAGATGCCATGCTCAGTTAATACCCGTCATCTAAATAATTACTTATCCAGTATAAGTAAGTATTTATATAGAAATATTTATAGCCTTTTCTTTTACCATTTTGTTAATTGTTGATCTTGCACCTCCCTGCAAAACACAGGTTAAATGACTGTACATACTCTCTGTCTATTTTGTGTTTTTGTTCTTTCTTGCCACGACAAAGGAGGCCGCTACCTGGATAGTACATCATCTGGTTCCTCGTCTCGCTCCCAGAGTCCTTTGTTGTTGAGTCCAGCGGGCTCTCAGAACATGTACAACAACGGTGGGCCAATGCTGCGCTCTCTCAGGTAACATTGGTTTGTACAGGATTCACATCAACCACAACACTGCTCTGCTGTTGTGAAGAGACTGAGTTCGGAACATGTGGCTGGCAAATACTTGCTTTTAACCCAGATATACAGACCAACTATATTATAGATTTGCATTCATACATGTCATTGGTACTCTCAGCAGGTGGGCAGTTGACATTGACTTTAAGATTAACTATAGCTTGACGCTCTACCCAGCTGAACTAAAAACCAGAACTTAAGTGCTTTATCAAGCATTTGGATAGAGTTTATTTCTGTACAGCAGCAGTGAAAGCTAAGGTCAGCAGAAGCGGAAACTTCAGCCTTTCTAAACTATCACTTTATATTCATACTAATTTGTACTAGGGATGCACGATAATATTGGCACATCATCGATATTAGCCGATCAGCCTTTTAAATTAATTATTCGCATCGGCCAACATTCTTTTTCTTATTTTGCACAATGAAAGAATATTACATACATTAGAAAGCATTGTATTTCATGTCTCCACCTGCTGGTGGGCCATCACGATACGAGTATGAATGCATAATATGATGTTAATTTCACTACAGAAGGGACTTGATGATCACTACAATTAGCTGGGGAAAAAAGATGATGTATCAACATCGGTCAAATAGGTTGTTACATATCTGCATATCAGATATCAGCCAAAAAAAAATCCAATAACGAGCATCCCTAATTCCTATCAATACTTTTTCAGTCATGTCTGTGTAAAATGTTCAGATATTATAGTTTTGTATATGTTTGTATATATATTCTATCTTAAATTCAGTTCAGAATCATTTAAATTGAAAATGGTCACTCTCTCCAAAATGTTGTCAGTCTTGGTCTGTATCTTCTGTGCAGGCATAGAGTGCAAAGCACAGTGAGGGCTGAGTTTGGTATTTTGGTGATTCTGGTGACCAATCCGAATTTTGAAATTTAGGGCCAAAAATGAACATAGTTTGCACCATCCACCACCCACCTGACCAGAGAAGGTTATTCTGACTCACTGGATGTAGACTGTGGCCATAAACCTGCTGGCCGTCATTCTCCCTCCCTTCAGCTATCTTTGTGATTTTCCAAATCCCCTTTGAGACGGGAAACAACAACAAGAACCTTCAAGCTAACAACATACACACTGACAAATCACAAGTCTTCACAAAGATTTGGATCGTGCAATACAGCATGCCTGCTTTGTTGGTTCACTGAAGTGTTGAAAGAAAGAATCCAAGACAGCATCACAACTGTTTTTTTTTTTTTTTTCAATTTTCAGTTAACCCCAATATTTCTTTGCAAAAAACATGCATCATAGTTTTTTTTAGAAAAGCTGCCGTGAAGTCAGGCATTTTGGATCTCAACAATCCCAAAAACAGCCCACAAAATCCTGGAGGGACTGACCAATACAGATATAGCGGCGATAATAATAAGATATATTAACTATTGTCAGATTTGTCACTTTCTCTCTATCTGCGACTGTGCCGAGGTATTACAGTTATGCCACAGAGGCCTAATAAAACTTAGTGTGGCACACCCCTGGCTACAAAAATACCAAAAGTGTGCTTACACACATGACAGACATGTTCACTCACAAAAATAGAGCCCCTTTTCTTTACTTCAAAGATCTTCATGTGTTTACATGTTCTCAGTCATCCAGGTGAAGGAGTGATTCAGCTCATCTCAGTGGCGCGATCCAGCAGTTTAGGCATCACCATCGGAGGAGGCTCCAACAGGCCCGACGGTCCCGCTGTCTTCATCCAGGAGGTGCTCTCCGGAGGAGACTGTCACCGGGTAAGAAATGAAGCCACAAGCTTGAGATACACAGAGTGACACTTTCGTCCAGAGTGCAGATAGTGAAGGGAAGATGAAGGGTATAAGGAAGAAAGTGTTGTTGCTTTGAGCCATAGCGAGATATTTTTATTGTGGAAACAATTAAAAGATAAACAAGGCACAAGTAGGTCTTAATGTTGGGATTTTGTGCTGCTGTTGGGGGCTTTGACAAGATCAGGAGTGTATTTTGAATACATAGTATATTCTGATTGGATAAAGTGCATGAAGATTGTAGTTCTTTAGCAATAATTCAGGAATAAGACATGATTGCTTCCAACTTATGTTCAAATCAGATTGATGTCTGTAGCCTACAATCGATTACAGATAACAGATTTCCCACAGTATGGAAACAACGGTATCAGTGGACCTTGAGGTCACCTGGATAAAACATGACAGAGATGGATGCAGTGTAGCACTGAGGGAATGCTTGTAGGAAAATGAAGTGAACAAGATGGAGGAAGGTAGAGGAGAAAGAGGGGCAAAGCAGGAAGTAAAGTGCATGTGCAGACCTCTGCAGCTTTGGCCTCAGGTCACAAGCTGCTGATCCTGTGTCTGTGACTAGCTGTCCAAAATGGACATACACTAACTGCGTGTCACCTCCACCTGCATAGTTGTCACAAATACGTATGACCATCCAGACACACACTAATTATTAACTATTATTTATTAACTTTATATGACAGTGATATGATTGAGTTTGGGTGACAGGGTTTGTTTTGGCATCTTTGAGTTTTAGTCTTTGTTTTTTAATGAAAATTTATAAAGCATTAACTATGTTACCATTAACTTAAAGTAACAATAACTGAGAGTAACATCATCTTAAAGTAATAATAACTGAGAATAATATCAACTGATAGTAGGGTTGTTGCTGAATTTTGTACATGAATCTGTAGCCCTTTTTAAACAGGAATTGTGCAAATGTGCAGGAAAGCCCAATCAGTCTTTTTTCAGCATTGGCAGTATAAAAGCAAAATCGGGGAGTGCAGCAAAATGCCGCCTACCTACTTTTGTTTATACAGAATGCGCCTTTTTCGGGGCAATGGGGGGCGTGTGCAAGTAACAAAACGTGTAGCTCAGCGTGTGACGTAAACAGTGACGTGGGAGGGAAGCCGCGGCTAGTCAGTCCTTCGGCGATTCTCTCATAAGTTGGCCTGTCCTTCACCGTCCCCGTCACTTGACAATTAATGGCCTCTTAGTTTACGAGGACAAGGAGGGCACACAATTCCTTGTCTGCCCAGTTGCTCATCTTTACAGTGTCTACTAGCTGGTCGCTAATTCCTGCTATCAGCTGTTTCCTGTTTATCCACTGCCAGTGGGTCGCACGTGCGGCGTCATCAACAGCTCCTCCCACAAGTCATCAACAGCCCCTCCCGTGGCAGAAGGCCACCTCGTTCTGTTTAAACCAAAGAGGTTCCGCCAATATGACTGAACGCTCGCAGCTTGCCGGCAAAACGGCCCAACATTCGCAGAAAATCTGGCAGTGTAAAAGGGGCTTGTAACTCATGCCTCCGTGCTGGCAGTGGCCATGACCGGAGGCGTTATGTTTCCGGGTTGTCCATATGTATGTATGTCCCATTCTTGTGAAAGTGATATCTCAAGGAAGGAGGAAAAAAGATAAAGTGGAGTAATGGCATCCTGAGCAGAGAATGAAGTCATCTCTCTCTCTCTCTCTCTCTCTCTCTCTCTCTCTCTCTCTTTCTCTCCCTCTCTCTCTCTGTTGTATACTGAGCTTCTCTGTGGTTTGTTGTGGTAAGGCAGGCCGGTCATTCGTGCATGTTAGTGCATATGCGTATCCCACTGGTCGCTTCACAAAGTGTTCATATGGAGGTTACCACTGATATGGGGATGGTGTCATCGGGGTAGTTTAGCGCCCACCCTCCGGTTAACTTTGTTGGCTCTAGTGGTACTGTTGCCGTTGTCTATTGCTGCTTTTGGAGTTAGCACTATTAGTGGCTCAGTGCCCCAAATGTTGAGAACCGTGTACAGACAATTTATACTCTCTGAATTTAGCATATACCTATTCAAAGGTTCATAGCAGGTATATTATATGTACATAAAAAGAAACTATTGTAAGTTCCTCAAAAGAAATGAGCAACTCAGTGGTCCTGCCTTTTGTGTCAGTGACATTCAGCAATTACATCTCTGGCAGACAACAGTGTGTAAAATTGGGAATATTAGATTTTACCAATAACAAATGGTGTCCCACAAAGTTCAGTCTTAGGACTATTCACTCTATACATATACATATTTATATATATATATATGTCTTCATAATATTAATATCACAGTATGTCACATATCAAAGTGCACCATGCCTGAGCTCCTTCCTTGTTTTTCTGAAAACAAAAAAATTATAAAGTATTTCTCTGTTATCTGTGGTGTCACCTTGACTTCCTGAAGGAAATTACCATTCCAAACACAACCATCCTGTCTGTTCATTAAATCCTACTGAATAATTAGGAATTCATGCTGGATTAAAGAACATTAAACGCTGTGTATTTGTTAGTGTTTGTGTTGATTCAGTGTCAGTGCTGCTCTGTTAGAGGAGTCCCAGAGTCCCAGAGCAGACAGACACACTACACCAAGTGTGAAGGTCAGCCATCAAGCCAGGACTCTGCTTAGGGCATCACCCCACCCCCATCCACACCCCACCCCCACCTACACACACGCACAATTACAATGCAGAGGATTTCGAATTTTGTCTTGCACACTAGTAGATCTGTGCATACTACAGGAGCAGCAGCAGCATCTGCAGTCTGTATCCTGTATGGCACTTCGACCCACTGAAGACATAAATCTTTAGAAAATGCGTACAAATATATAGTTTCTTTCCTTCTTCAATTGTTTTTAAAATGTCTCAGTAATTACCTAAGACAGCTGGTCACTGTAGTTTGTGTCAAACATTTCTCAACCAGGAGCAAATAGTAGATTTGTTTTGGACTGTTTTCATCAGTGAAACAATCTACATTTCTACAATTACTGCTCTAGTGAGAGTTTCTATTAACAAGACTGTAGGGATTAAGTCCAAATAAACTACAGTGTGTGTGCTCAGTGTAGCTCATTGAGGTGTTTCAACAGGCTTTGGATATACACTGGGGATGCACCAGTTTTTAAAATTTTGGGCCGATGCCAATACCAGTGTTCTTGTATTGTTGTTTATTTTGTTTTAGTTGTTATTTACTGTCCCTTTTGTGCCAGGGAAACAAAAAAATCTACAAAAGTCTATAAAAAAGTTCTGAATTGTTTTTAAGTAATGAAGCCCGTCATTGAACTACCTTTGAATGAGCACAAATTCAATCATACATATTTATGAGCTTTATGTATACAAAAACGGAATTTCATTAGATTACATTTAAGCACATCATGATAATGTTATAATTTACCTTCATCCAATATTCATTTTTACTGAATAGAGCTTGAATGCATCTTAATGTAAATCAATGCAACCTCTGTGAGCTGTTAGTTGCAGCCACTGGCTGCTAACAGATAATGTAACTAGCTCTCCTGCTGATTTCAACACAGATTTGTTGTTTAAAATGTAGCATTATCAATAGGGTGCGTTACCTGATGCGTCGATGGGGAGTTAACTTCATCCTTTCGTCCTAAAGACATACCAGCGAAGATCTCTGTTCATCCCAAACACATTTATTATTTTCCCTGTGATGACGAGGATAATAATAAATGTAATATATTATTAAACGTAATAATAAATTGGTGATCTCTAATTTACACACAATACTTGTTAGCAGGATCAAGTTCTTGTTGGTTTTGTTCTTTTCATAGTATTTGTTGGCAAAAAAAGAAAAGTGTACAGCATCATTAGCCTTTAATCTGTGGATCATTACACGTCCAGTCTTTATATCCTGAGAGCAGTTGGCTATATGGTTTTGTCAAAAGACTGGCTATGAGCCAGGGGTCGAAGGACCTTTCACAGGAGTGCAATGGTGGAAGCATGTCAGTGTTGAGGTGAGAGAGAAATAAAGTAAATGTTCCATCTATCCTGACAGGAAGTTGCTGTTAAACATGATGGATGAGGCCTGGACCCTGGCCACAGTGTCTCAGGGAATGTAGGGAACACAGTAATTTGTGCTTGACAGAAACAAGGCAACAAGTGCTGAATACTGCAACCTCACAACCTCAGAGGAGGCCTCCACAATCACTCTGTCTGCTGGAGGAGAGAGAGCAGCAGATGAATGCAGTATGGTTATCATGAAGACTTCATCTTACTTACGTCTACATTACCCTCCACCATGATGATAAGATTTTGAAATTGGTGATTTGATTAAAATGTTTATGTACATATTTGTTAAGGGGGATTTGTTCTTTTGGAGCTCCCTCACACAGCAGTCCCTTTCCTGCCAAATCTAATTTAACAATTTACTGTAGATGGTCAATACTTTGACATATGTGTTCTCACTAACCTGCCTGTTACAAAATTATAACATTGTACTCACTCAGCCCAGTATAATGGGATTTATGTCCATATTGGACATGCATTTTACTTCACGCCAATGCAGAAAGTAAATGGCACATTTGAAACACCTGACTTAAATGCTGGAGACCGGAATTCATGACCCATCACAGAGCTGCAGTAAAAGGTGCTGTATGTAACTCTGGGGAAGGATAGTTGATTGTTGAGTCTCATTTCCAGGCCATCAATTACTGACACTTTGAGTTGGTGATACAGCCCAACAGCCAATCTAAAGCGTTGGTATTTGACAACCTGGGAGTGAGACTCAACAATCCACTATCTTTCTTCAGAGTTACATACAGCACCTTTAACATTTGCCATTTGCCATGCACAGGTATTATGTGGTTTTATAGCCTGCAGCTGTCCATGATTAAAATCCATTTTTGTTTTATTGCAAGTGTAGTGCTACAGCCAACCTCCATGGCAGCAAAGGATTCACCTTTTGGTGTGGTGTATTTCCTGGAGCTTCACGTTGTTGTCCTTCTCTGGCTGAGCTGGGCAGCACTGCAGGTGGTGCACACAGCTGGTACAGTTTTACAACCCGTCTGATTGGCTGACTGTCTGTGTTTGTTGTAGGAGTATATTAAGACAACTGGATGCTTCCAGGATGGTGGTTCACTAGGTACATATGCTGAAGCCCATAGAGCATGAACATCAGGTCCTTCTCTGGCTGAGCTATTCATACATAGATGAATGGAATAGATGGAATAGAGAAAAAAACACTTCACAGACATTTTTGGGCCAGCGGCTATAACATTTCCTTAAATTCTGGCTTTTGCCACTGCACTAAATCACCTAGCAGAGTGCTTTTCCTGGTGCTTTGTTAGTTTGCTGTTTTCCAGGTTACTTTGGTGAAGACAATGTAATCAACACCAAAGAATTTCAGAATTCATTCCAAAATTATAAATATGAGACCCACATGTTGTAATAAACTGCAGTCATCCTTTAAATTAGGCCATCATAGGAACATTCTCTGTCTCTATGATGGATTTAGGGGGGCAGTAGTATAAATAGTTTGATGGGATGGTATAGGATAATGACAAGGCTGGAATGTTTGAGATTGCCACAAATATACACAGGGAGTAACAGAGAAGAAACGTCTGAAAAACTATGATATTATTTGAAAGCAGGAAGTCACTCAGATCGCCTGCCATCTGTAAGGAAGCCAGCTATCCTCTCACAGATTGAAGAGGAATTAGAATGATGATGATGAATTAGCACCAACAATCACAACCTTACAATAATAGGCACGTGCACTGACAGAAACCTACAAAACCTCAGTTTGCACATATTGCTGCCATCTTCCTTTTTTCTAGCTTTCTCTGCTGCTCTCTCCCCAATCCCATCATCCTCGCCTCTCTGTCCGCCCACTCACTGTCAACTGTGGGCAATATGACAAAGAAGAAGAGGAGCAGAATGGAGGGGAGAGACAAAGAATACAGGAATATGCACTGGTGTTTGTAGGCTTGAAGAAAGCTGTTACTAAGCAGATGTTTCTTGTTGCACATGTCCTGCAAAGTTTTACATCATTTTTATTGAAGATGCCAGTGAGTGACAGTGAATCAAAGAGAGCACTTCAGGGCTAAGAATAAGTCCCATGATCCCTGTGGAAAGTTGTTAGAGCGCTAGTTTGTACATTTTGGTACAAGATTCCTACGAGTCTTGTGAAAGTGAAATTCTGGTAACTAAGACACAGGCTGTGGTTCATGTTTAGATTTCCTCTTTTAAGTTAAATCAGACAGAAAAGTCATCAGTCACATCAACACCATCTCTGCAACACTTATACTGTCTTATCTCTAAAACAACACTTGTTTATTAATACAGTTTCACTGGCCTTTTTATGATCATTATTAGCATTGTTTGTGGCCTGTATGCTGCACATGTAGCCTCCAGAACGCATTAGCATCTCTACATGGCTGAGATGAAAGCTTTGCTTGGAGTGAAAACCTCCACACTGATATTGACCTGTTTATTGCAAGCAGAGCCTCGAACAGTACATGCTGTATTAAGAGAAAAACAGGTCATGTTCCCACTAAACATTAAGTATCAGCTTGATATGCATGGCTAAAAAGCAGAGCTCCAGACTAACACCAGAAAATGTGTCTGGGACCAACTGATTTTTCCCAGGGAAGCCTTCAGGACAAACAGACACAGTAAACTCTCTATCAACCCTGTCGATACTGCTAAATTTTGAACAATAAATCTGTGTTGAAATTGGCAAAGGAGAGCTAGTTAAAGTGAGCTGTTAGCTATTAGCAGCCAGTGGTCGAAACTAACAGCTAACAGAGGTTACATTGAGATACATTATGATGCGCTGAAGCTCTATTCAGTAAAAATGAAATAAAATTATAACATTATCATGATGAGTTCAAATGTAATCTTGTGAAATTTAGTTTTTGACAGGAAACTTAAATAAATCCAGTTCCAAGGAGAAATCTGTTCATTTTCACAGCAATGAAAAATAGATATTAGACAGGGAATTATGATTTATAGAGTAAAAAGGCTTATAAACCATTTTAAAAGATGTTTTTCTGTGCAAAGTTGTATGAAAAGTTGCTTCATAAATTTGCATTATTGAATTTGTGCTCTTCTGAGATAATGTAATGAAGAGCTGAATGACTTTAAAACAGTTAAGTTAGTTTTTTTTTATAATGAAGATATCTTTGTTTCCCGGTGTCAGTATCAGCTGTTGGGTATTGGCCAAATTGTTATGTATTGGCCCAGTATTTCATGTCATCTGCGCAACCTTACAAGACACCTTTGCTGATGATACTCAGTTCTACATTTAAGTTTAGCATTACGATCCTCAAGCTTTGACCTTGCTTAAAACCTGCTCATCTGCCATTAATATTTGGATGAACAATAACATTTTTAAAGTTAAATTATAGCAAGATGGAATTTAGCATGCTATCACAGAAATTTGGTAATCTGTCACCTCTGGTCAGTTTCTGATGTTTAGATTGGGGCTCATCTCAGATTTCAATTTCAATTTCAAATCTCACATCAGCACCATCATCAAATAGCTTCGTCTCATTTGAAACACGTTGCCAAAGTTTGACACTTGTCAACCCGGAATGATGAGCATAACTCAGTTAATCTTAACTCACTATTAACAGGCACAGGTAAGACATGTGCCAAGATCAAGATATCAGTCTATTAATGACCCAGTGCCACTGTGCACCATGCTGACAGCTGCTCTTTTTATTCCATGTAGGATATGTTCATGGATGATCAACACAACATCAAGGATGCGTCACAACATCCTGACTGAAAGTCTGTCATGCTATATTTTTTTGCTTTTTCTCACTGAATTGGAGAAATTTCTACAGTGTGTTCTGTAATGTTGATCCATAGGAGCACAGAGCGCTTGTTCATGTTCATGAAGAAGAAAAAGACGGATGATGTTGGTGCTGTCAGGGTGAACAAAGAAGTAGGTCCCAAGCACCATGGTTCTGATTACGGTCTGCACAATTCCCTTATGTGACACAATGACTATCTTAAAAGGCAGGAATATTATGTAATCTGATCCCAGCATTACTCATGGTGTGTGCTTTTCACAAATTGTTGGATAGTATTTCATTTTATGTATGTGAAATGTTTTTTGGCTCTGTGTATTCATTAAAATCAATCAAGTTATTGTAGCATTTTGTACTGATACATTTAATGCTGCAGTAAACAACAGTTTTCAGGGTTCATGCACATCTGAGGTCCCCTCTGAGGTCCTTTTACAGAAACTCATTGTTGTGGTTTTTGCCCACAAACTGCTCTCATCAACTTGGTTTCCAGCAGCAGTCCACACTTGTCACTTGACACTGTATACTAATGCCTGGCTCTATTACAACAGCTACTGACACTCACTCTCAGCTGTTCAGTCTTCTGCTTATGGCAGCAGGTTGTCCATTTCCTCCAAATCCCAACTCATAATCCCCAGTGTCATATAGGAAGCCAGCTAACATTGCATGCACTGTGATTTGCTGTATGGGATGAGTCAGCCAGGGAATTATGCAGCCATGCATCTGTCAGAACTGGAGCAGCTATAAGGTGGCAACACTCTGATTCATAACGGAGCAGGAGATCAGAAATGTATCTTGGCTCTAAACCATTCAGTAGTTTACAAACCATCAGAAGAATTTTGCAGTACGAGTCAGCAGGTCTCTGATCAACAGGGGAAGGAAGACGCATATTTGGCCTTCTCACTCTCATAAGGAGAGAGCTGCTGTCTCTTTTTGTCGTCTTCACAACTTGACCTTGGTTGGGTTGAGACAGACATGGCAGTGACTGGGGTGTGACTTTAATGCTAGGGTTAACCATTTTATCCATCCGTTGTGTCAGTGAATCCCAAAAGGGCTGAGGCAGGAGAGAGTGAGGGAAGAAGGAGACATGAGCAGGTTGTCCACATGCTGACATTGAGGCTGTGATGTTTTGTCTTTGTGGCATTGAGGCTGTGTGCCATCTTAGGCCTGGACAGTGGGTGTCACAGGCAGTCCAGATCTGCAGAGGTGGAGGTCATCTGCTCCAAAAAGATGCTCTCAGAACAGTTCAATGTAGTTGATCCCTTTCAGACCACAGGTTGTGCTGAGCCATATTTAGTGGTAAGAGTCAGCAGAGCCTGTTGATCCCTCGGGTGACATTTTGTAGTGGTCAACTAGTTAACACCCCCACATATAGAACACCTTTTCATCATGTTTATTCATCAGTTGAGAAATTTTCTTTTATATGTCACTATATCACTTTGTCAACCATAGCACTTGGAATGCAGTGTTTCATTTGTTTCTGATCCGTGTCCCACACCACAGACTGAATTGTCTCTGTAGATGTTTTGTTAATATCACCTATAGACTGCATAAACCATTGGTTTGTGGTCTTTTATTTTGAAACCTCTAGTTGGCATTTTGACCGTATTTGGACAAGAGGGAGGAATAAGCCTAACACTAGCTGCTNGCATGACACAATGAGACAGAGAGAGAGAGAGAGAGAGAGAGAGAGAGAGACAGAGAGAGAGACAGAGAGAGAGAGTTGGCATTTTGACCGTATTTGGACAAGAGGGAGGAATAAGCCTAACACTAGCTGCTAGCTTAGTTAGCATGGTACATTTACAGCTATGGCTAACTGTGATAATACTAAGGCTACTTTTTGCTAGCAAAAAACAGGCTTAAATTCATTAAAACAAAATGTATTTACTGGAAGAATGGAACATTTGACTTTTAAGGGTTTTTAGTACAACCAGATGCTGAAAAATATTTTTTTAGGCTACCAAAACATTGCAAACAACTTTCTTGAACTGACATTACACCAAAATAGCGACAGCCACAGCTATGCCTATACTTTGTGAATCTGAGGTTACGCCATGGTTACATTAGTTAACCAATGCTGTCGCCATGGTCGCAACTCGTCAATGGACAGCACCCACCAAAGTGGCCACGCCTTTGATTGTGTGTAACTTTAAGCCTTAATACTATCTAAACAGGTGAGTTATACGAAAATTCACCCCCTGCATAGTTGTCATAAATGTTGAAAGAGACCTAAACTGTTTTTTGTACCAGGCTGTAAACATGTTTATTTCTGCTGTAAAGCTGGGCATTTTAACATGGGGGTCAGTGGGGAATGACTCACTCTTGGAGCCAGCCTCAAGTGGCCACTAGAGGAACTGCAGTTTTTGGCACTTTAGCACTGGCTTTATTTTCAGCCCCAGAGGTTACCACTTGGTATCACCTCCTGAGCAGAGCCCAAATACAGTAGAAACAAAAGCACAAACTGTGTCGATAACTACACAGCTCCTGTAGAGGAGCAGGGCTGAGGGTGATCATCCTTGGTCAGGTACTAAGATTCTTGACATTGGCCCGTACTGTTATACATACCCAGGACAGTGGGCATAAGTCAAGAAGATTAAGCAATCTTGTTTAACAGAATGAGCCATCAAAGGAAAAGAGGACGTCTGTGTGGTTCTTAAGCTCAGCGTGACTCTGTCTCTTTGTTGTGCAGGATGGACGTCTGAGGCCTGGAGATCAGCTCATAGCTGTTAACAAGGAGTCCTTGATAGGTGTGACCCACGAGGAGGCCAAAAGCATGCTGAACAAAGTCAAATTAAGGTGGGTTGTGTCTGCACATCTAAATCCATTCAGTAACCCTGAGAGTGCCACGTCTGTGTATCTCTGAGTAGACTGTGATCAAAGTGGGGGTCAGTCAGATATACACACTGCCACGCTCCACCCTCTTTCCTCTGCTTATATGTACATCACTGTGTACATGCTCATGTCTTTGTATTTTTATGTCTTGTTTCTCCAGCCAAGACAGTGCTGTGGACATAGCCTTCATTCCAGGGAAAGGACTTTTTCCAAGCAGCACGTCTCTCCACAACGGGGTCCAGAGAGCCGCAGGCAACAGCTACAACTCTGGACGCCTAAAAGTCCACATCAGATCACCTGAGGTCAGCTGCAATTTGTTTCAAGCATTAGACACATATGAGACTAGGTCAAGATTGCAGATATTCTGCCAGTGGATTTCCAGATATTGTAACATTTTATGACCTTAGCAACAAAAACAATTATGAAACAACAGGAGAATAATTTAAAAGTGGACAAAATATGATTAGGTTTGGGTTTATGAAACACTTCTTAGGCTCTGATTCCAGCTTCCTCACAGCAGGATGGAAGATTAAAGTTGAGAAGAGGGTTAAGGGAAACAGGGTCTTTCTCAGCTGTAGTGAACTTTAGGTCGGATGTGTTGTTCATCAGCTGTGTTCTTATTTGTGAAACTTGGAGTGTGCCCCTGAAATAATATTTTTTTTGGATTTTACAATGTCAGAGTCTAAACTGATTCCAGTGACACAGCCCAGCTCCCACAGTCATCTCCATTATGTGCAGTAGTTGGTAAATGTCTTTTAATTTCCAGTAAGATAGCAGAGTAAGTAATTATCGCTTCACAGTTCTCTGTGACATCCTGGAAATCAGAGCTGTCCTATCTAAACAGTTTTAAAGCCTTACCTTTGGAGAACATAATGACTGGGCAATGTTAATATAGTCATCTTTTGTGTGTCCTCAAGTTTGTATCTATTTTTCTCTGTAGATCTGTACAGAGGAGCCAGCCCCAGTGTCCTCACCTTCTCCTGACATCTGCCCACCAGATATCCATATCTCAGGTAGAACACCTCACTATACCATCCACACTCTCTCTTTGTTTCTCTTTGATTTTTGTCCTCTGCCGCTGAGCAGAATGGGTTGTTGTTTCACCGCAGGATTGGAAGTACTTAGAAATATTTCACATTACAGGAACTCAAATATCAAACATTATATCTTTATATAACTTTAAAGGTCTGACAGTAAGTCTGGCAATATTCTGTATTTTACTTAATGTCAATAAATCCCCTTTGCAGCAACACATGAATCTATAATCAAGTATTGTATGTGTATCAAAGTCTAATATATCGTCTTCCTCTGCCATAGAGCTCCAAACTATTAAAAACACATCAATGAACCACACGGTTGCACTGAGTGACAAGTTTCTTCATTACCCTGAGAAAATGTTGGCATTATATGTTTCTGCAAACCACAAAAACGTTATATTTGAACATAACGTGAGTATCATATCAATGTTTTTGATGTGATTTTGTATGTGAGCTGACTTTATCATCAGGAGGTGGGAGGGATGGTGGATGACGAGACAGGGCAAGACACCTGCCAAGCTACAGGCCACTGTTCAATACCAACAGACAACACCAGTTGTAATTTAGCGAGTCATTGCTGTGTTTCCAGCTGCTTTGTAGGCATCAAATGTGAGGGCTTTTAGCTACCTGATGCTGTTTTTCTAGATGCTTTTTAGCACCCCAACATCAGTGTTTTTAGTGATGAGTTGCTGTGTTTCCAGTGGCATCTCAGCCCCTGAACCCAGGTGATTTTTAGTGACCCATCGCTGAGTTATAGCAGCTTTTTAGCTCCCAGATGTGGGTGTATTTTTAGCAACCTATCGCAGTTTTCCCAGCAGCTTTGTAGTACCCTAACATGGGTTAGCAATCTGGTGCAGTTTTTCAGTGGCTTTTTAGCACCCAAAAGTGTGTGTTTTTAGCACTCATCCCTTTTTATCCAGCAGCTTCATAGCATCCCACTGTGTGTGTTTTTAGAAACCCATTGCTGTGTTTCTAGCAGCTTTCCAGCCCCCAGATGTGGGTGTTTTTAGCGACCTGTCACTTTTTTTTCAGCAGGGATTGTGCCACCCTAACTGGGAATGCTAAGCCAAAACATAATCTTTTCCTAATCATATCCAAGTGGTTTTTGTGGCTCAACCTAACCGCATGTTAACCATAGCTTTATTGAAATGTAACATTTTAGCTTGCAAATGTGGCATATCTGTCGTTTGCAGAAACATACAATGTCAACATTTTTTATGGTGGTTGGGATGCTGAAAACACATACTGTAGTTTATTTGGACTGAGTCCCATAGAGCACCAAATTAATCCACATCTGAAAATAGTCCCCAACAGACTTGCTATTTCCTCGTAAGGTTTGATAAAACCAACAGTGGCCAGCTATATATATCAGTGGGCTGTTTAAAGTCTTCGGTAAAAACCAAAGGGACAGAATTAAGAGACAGTCTAACATTGTGGGTTTTTAATCTTTTCATGTGGTTTGATAACAACAGGAGAAATATAGAATATGATATCCTTTTCCTCCCATAAAAGATACAATAATGAATGTTCATATAATTACTTTATGTGTGTTTTGGTGGTTATTTGACCTGTAATGTTGGTTAAAACCCTAAGACCCATCTCTAACCCTTTACCGTTGTCCACCCTTCTCACTTTCTTCCTGTTTACTTGTATGATATCATTTATCAAAGCAGCTATGCCATAAAAAATCCCTTTAAAGGACTATTTAACACCTGGCAAATCAGCTGAGAGTTGAGATTTTCAGTGATTTGTCCTAAAAGTCCCTGAAATCAGACACATATTAGATACACATATTAGATAAACCCATCTGATCCGAGAATGAATAACGGGGAACTTTTGCTCCCTCAGAGATTGGAGATTAAGAGGAGAGGATGGGATTTAATAGAAACCACAGCACAGTAGGGGACCTCCAAGTACACAGGAATGTGAGGGATCATGAAAGACTGTCTTGATAATAGTGGGTGTAGTTTTTTATAGTTTTATGCTTCATTTTATCCTCAGCGTGTCTGCAAAATGCAAATCTCTCTCCCTCAGACCTACACAGCTCATGATAATGATGAATCACAATCTTTTTAAGATGATTTGCTTGTAATGATCTGATAGTTAAAACATGGATGTCTAACAAGCTTTTGGTATTATGTTTAGTATTGGATCATGAGTGTGTGCTGATACACTGGTAGCCTATACAATGACTGACAGATAGCAAGAGACATAAATATATTTCTGACACCAAGCAGCGGCGAAGAGCAGTTCAACGCAATAATTACATTCTGCATCCGGGAGGCATGTTAATGAGTTTCAAGTGGGAAGAAATTCATTATAGATCAACATGTTACAGGACTCACAGGACTCTGTTAACTGTTTGGCTGTGGGAATGCCTTGGCCACAATTCACTGCTAAAAGTGAAACTACCCCCAAGTTGAATTTTGGCTGCATTTTGCTGCAGAAACAAACAGCTGCAGTTCGGTGGCAGTCGCACCGGTTTGGTGGCCCAAATGTGGCTGGGAAAATGAAACTAATTGCAGGGTGTGTATTTTTGTAAAACCAGGACTTTTGAGCACTGGATATTTGTTTTGCTGATAATGGTCTGTCTGAGAAATGGGCTTTTGGTCCAGTGGGACATTTTTCGAACTAATGGGACTTGGAACAGTGGTATGGCACCCTAGTTCCCCCCTGGTTAGCTCTGTGAGCACTGTTGCAGTTGTTTAGCGCTGTTTATGGAGTTAGCAACATTAGCTGCTAGCGGCTGACTCAGCCACCACCATGTTAAGAACTGTATCCACACAGTTTATACTCCCTGGATCTCAAGTAGAGCCCCTTTATGTAAACTAGGGACACCAGACCCAGGTGGTCCAGATTAGACCAATCAGTCAGCTGCAGGCAGGGGAGAGACACAGGTTAGCTAAATGTCCTAACCCCATCACAATAGTATTATGTCTCCTTCTTAACAGGCAATTTTAGTTATATTAATGTATTTATTAAAATGTTTTCTTTCAATTTGTGCATCGGTCAATTCTGATTTGTTATGTGATCATCTTGTTGTTGCTGTCTAGTGTTAGTAGACCCAGACAGGCTTGGCCCCATGTGGCATAGTAAGGTTACAGTCAATCAGTAAATCAACTAGGGATTGCATTTTTTGACAGCTTATTTGACCCATAATTGATACCAATATCAATATAGATATATCCACCAGTGTCCTGGTAGTGTCAGTTCAGGTCAGGGATTTCCATTAGACGATCAGTGCGGTCATAAACATCACGCCAGTTAATGTATTGTTACTGTAGATTAAACTACATGTGAATTTTAATAACATGTGTAATAGTTTATTTTAAAGCGGGTCAACCAGCGCACATGCAGACAACATATTTTTGCTGGGGAACTTAAAGACTAAAAACAATATACAGCAGTCAGTTTTTAGTGAAAGAGAAAGTGCTTGATGATAAAAAGGAAAGATTACAAGCAGACCAGCAGCTCTAATGTGAAGGGTCGCCCGTGGGTCCCAGCTCTGAGCCACCTGTCAGCCTGTCCCAATCCTATTGGCCTGGATTACCCCAGTCAAGGTTATTTCCTAGGTGCTGTGACCACTTAGCTCCCCTCCAGCCTCTTATTGGTTAAGCCAGTTGCTAGCCATGACAGATGTCAGCAGTTTGTGCTGAGGTGAGCAGATATAAATACTGACTGGATATCATTTATTATTTTTATAAAATACTGACACTGACTTCTGACAATAATCATTTCTGTATGATTTCATTCTTGTTAATTAACGGGAAACAAATGTGCAGCCTTGTTAATTTACTGCCAGTTTAAGTAAAGTTGCATTTAATTCATTTCTCCTGCTGCTGGTGGGCGCCTGTGTTTTAATTTAAGCCTCTTCAGCCGACTGATGACGTTGGGTCATAACACATGTATACTTAGACATACAGTATGCACGCTTGTCTCCCTGAGACAGCCGACCCCTCCGAAAGCCTGACCTTCCTCTTACCTCTCATCTCTTATCTCCCATGCAGTGTCTGACCTGTTCCAAAGCACAGCATGGAGACAGGTCATCAGAGACGTTCAATCCTGTTAGGGAGATAAACTGTGTCGATATGTGTAAAACCCTATGTGCACGCAACTATTATCACCTGGGGTCCTACTATACTTTCAGCCCAGTTGCCTGAAGAAAATGTCCACATCCTAAGTTTCTACAGTCCAGAGTTATGTTACATTATTATTATTATACATTTGCACGTATGATATCATCAAGGCTTCTAAAGTGAGGTTGTAAATGAGCTGACTTTATCATGAGCGAGTCGCATGCCAAGCTGTAGACCACTGTAGGAGACCAACGAACAGCAAAACTGGTTAGCAGCTTTGTAAGCACCAAACATGGCTGTTTTTTATCGTTAGATATCAGCGGGGGATTGTGCCCTCAAAACTGTGTATTTTAAGCCAAAACATGGTCTTTTACTAACCATACCTGAGTGTTTTTTGTGCCTAAACTGAAACACACATTAACTTCAGTGTTGTGGAAACATAAAGTTTCAATATATCCACGACATAATAACGTGCAAATGCAATGAAATGTACAATTCCAACATTTTTTTCTGCTGATTGGATTGTATATTTTGAAATTATTGCAGAGGTCATCTGTGTGAATATGACATGTCTGTAATTTGAATATGAAAAAATCTGCTGTGCTCAAGGTCAAGATTTATCTTTTATCTTGAGGGTCAATGAGAATTTCAGTTCATGATGTTGTTCATTCTGATGTTTAGAAATAATTTCAGTGCCTGTCGTGGTATACAAACCTTTGTAAAGCTATGAAATCAAAATGAAAATTGCAACTTTCTTAATATGCAAAAAATATTTGAAGTTGTAGAAACAATGTAACAATATCTACATATAATGTGTTTATAAAGATTTACAGTATCAATGGTCAATTCAAACCAAAACTGTGATCATCTGTGAACAGATTTAAAGCAAAAAATTGTGTGTAACCCAAAGTTCTCAAACTGTGTGTGATACTTAAGTTACACATGCACACAGATACAACTGCAACCTTCAGTTACACTTACTTGCCACATTTTTATACCCAAATGCAGGGCCAAAATGTATCCTCTTTAACTGTCTCAATCACTCCTTCTGTGTCTTTGTTTAACCTGACTGTTGACTAAATTTGTACTTTTATTTTGACAGTCCAGGGTTTCCCACACATTCATTTATTTGTGGGAAATTCCACCATTCAAGGAATACAGGCATACAACCCAACCTTCTAAATGATGTCTGATCATTTTATGAACTCAAAATCTTATAGGCCTTTAATTGTCGCCAAAGATGGGTACAAAATAAACAAAAGAAATACCACATTCATAACAGATGGGTGTGTCTGTGTCATTCTCATGAATGTGATATTTAATGAAGGCCTTGAGGGACTTTGCTCAGATTTGCCACAATCGTTCAATTGGACTCACAAATTAACTGATTAGAATTTGATGGTCGAAGGTCAAGGTCACTATGACCTCACAGAGGATATTTTTGGTTATAACTCGTGATTTTACATTAATTTTGACAAAATTTCAAACAAGCGTCTTATAGAAAAAAATCATCAGATAATGACATTTTATACGCAAGGCAGTAATTCATTATACCAGAATGACAACAAATTGTATGATGTGGAATACCCTGAACCCTGGAAGTAACCAGGGTTTAAAGCACGTCTGTTGTCATGACGGCAGATCTGTCAGTCATCACCACCAGCCGGGGGTGGGTGGATGCAAATCCTTTGGGTGGGATGAGGAGGAGGGTAGTCACTGAAATGAGTTCATACCCCTAGCAACAGGGGGTTTGCAGACACAGACACTCAGAGGAAAGGTTCCTGTTGCCACAGCGAGCAGACACACGAATCTGGGACAGACAAACTCATCAAATTAATATTAGGCATTGGCTGTGTGCCCTCCCCTCTCTCACTGTTTTCCCTCACTCTCATCTATATAATCATCCACCTTTCCTCTACTCCTCTCTTTTTAATCATCTGCTTTTCATCCCCCCACCCAACCACACCCACACACACACTCACACACACCTCCCCTATCACCACAGCCGCCCACTTCCACCAAATCCACAGAGAATATCTGTCCATCCACTCTGATATTACAGATTATCCAATGATATTTCTCCTCCTGTTGTTTACTAAGTGTTCTGTGGCCTCACATACTCTGTCCTCATTCTGTTTAAAGGCCAATAGTCCCTGCTTTGATATCTCATACAGATAATGTACTTTCTACATTGGAATGTTTTTTCATACAACTTCTGACCCTGGTCAGTGCTTTTACCATTTGTCTTTAACAAATTCAACCATGTTTTTTCATTTATCTTTTCATCCCCCTTTTTTTCCACCCTTCTTTTTTCCACCCTCCTTTTCTTTTTCTTCTCTCCTTTCTCTAGGTTCAACCAGCCAGAGGTCGCCAACAGGCTCCAAACCGAAGATAACACTGGACCCTTACATACGCCTCAAATCAGACAAGTTAGACTTGGTGAGTCATGTCCTCTGGTCAGATGGGCAAGGATGTTATTTTAAAGCCATGCTGCTAAATATATTTTTCCTGGCGTGTGATGCAAAGCATGTTTGGAGTCGTTTACTCAAGCTGTGGGATGGGCTCTCTTTGCCTTAGGTTTATTTGCTCTGGTACGTGCATGAATCTGCTCATCCACCTTGCTCTGTCTCTCCCTGTGATTTTCTTAACCTTTTCCTTGCACTATTGCATTGGTGCCCCCAAAGGCTGGGTGCAGGGAGACCGTGGCCACCTTGATCCAATTGTAGCCCCCCCCCACTGGCCCCACCTGGCCAAAATAATTAAAGTCCAGCATTATTGTCTTTAAGAGGTTGTGGCATGCTGATTTTTTAAGCTAGGTCAAAGTGTCTTGTGAAACTAGACAACTAAGGCATCCATTTGTACCAACCATGTTGGCATTGCTTGTCTGGAAACGGGTTAAATAATGCCTCATATTTAGGCTAAATTTTGGCAAGGGAACAACTAGCATGGCCATTATTAAAGGAGTCCCTTGAACTCTCACCTTAATATATCTAAATGAAAATGGGTTCTATGGATACTCACAAGGCTGCCCTTAACTGGAGTATGGTTGTTTCCAGTAAGTATTTGGTTCCTTACAATCAATTTATTCCTTCAAATTTAAGCTGTATATTTGTCTTTTCAAGAAAAAGGGCAACCTGCCTGTTTGAAAAACAATCAATCACCTAACATGTATATACAGATATATAACATATTAAAACAGGACTGTTATGGAGCTTAAAATGTTAACTGTACCTGTATTAGTCTATGTGCATCAGATAATTAGTAAAATAAGAAACCAAAAATAAGAAACCACGTGATACCTTAACTCTCATATTGACATAGTTTTCAATCAATCAATCAATCAATCAATCAATCAATCAATCAATCAATCAACCAATCAGTCAATCAATCAATCAATCAATCAATCAATCAATCAATTTTTATTGAATATGTTAAAACAAAATAAAAACAAAATCAAAATCAAGGCAGAATAAGGAATAAAGCCTACACACAAATAAAAACAACAACAACAACCAAAAAAACAAACAAACCTATAATCAACAGGCAACAAGGCCTTATCAGTTTGGAAAACAGTACATCTGCCTATATTCAATTTATCACCCAAACATCATGTCCAAAAGGGATAGGAAGAAGTTATAAGAAACTTTTCTAGTCCTACCCCCCTGTCCCCTTGTTCAACTAGCCTATATACTTCAATAGCGTAATCGAATGCCTGAAATTCAGTTTTGGCTTTTGGTTTTGGTGTGCCACCCCAAGATTTTCAGTGGCCACATCTGGCCACCCCAATGAAAAGTTTCTGGAGGTATTCTGCTTAAGTTTATGTACACAGTATGCATTTAGCAGCTTTGTACATCCTAGAAAATGAAACTAATAAGTCAACTAAGTTTAAAAATAACCAGCCAGTATTGACTCAAACGGGGCTGGAACCCTATGCTCACGTGTGAAAGTTCTGTGCTCAACCCATTCATCGTACCTCCACAGACTGTGTCACTCTTTATACCCCATGACCTGACTTTCTGGCAGTATATATATGTGAGTTTTTCTCATGAAGTTACAACTTTAAGCTCAAACCGTTTCTGAGATTGGCTCCAGGATTGGATCCATAATAATGCCTGTCAATAGCTGAATAGCTGCAGTGTGCAGTGTGAGCTTGAAATGATGGAAAGAACAATATGCTGATGACAATTATCAGAGCCTTAGCAGTTGTGGCGCTAACAAATGCAGAGGTAATGGGGTCATTAGATGTAAAAAGATGCTTCCTCTGGGGAGCAGCAACATGCTCAGTATTGTAGGCAAGGTGAGGCAAGGCAAATTTATTTATATAGCACATTTCATACCCAAAAGCAAGCTAAAGCGCTGTACAGATTACTCAAGTCATTGGAGCCCAATCACAAAGCATGCCTCAAAGGGCTGTACAAATAGTAATTTCCACTGAGTTTCAATATCAATTTAATCTATAAAGTCCAATATTACAAATAACAATTAGCCACAGAGGGCATAACAGCATACAACATCCCTCTGTCCTTGGACCCTCATAGTGAATAAGGTAGCACAAGATGAAAGGTCATGAGGTCGCCTAAAGAATCAATCCTGTGGGGACCATGAATATCCATGCCAACATTTCATGGAGGCTGAAATGACAGCTGGAAAGAGCAGTATGCTGATAATTATTATCAGAGCCTTACTAGTCATTTTGATAAATATTGTAAAGGTAATAGGGTCATTAGATGTAGATTTAGATGTGGTACATTTAATGGCAGCCTGCCCAAACAGATTATCAATCCATATTAGAAAGTTTTTCCTGATGGTAGCACAAAAGAAAAGGTCATGAGGTCGCCAAAATGATTAATCCTCTGGGGACTGTAATTATACCCCCACCAACATTTCGTCACAGCCTGGCTAATACTTGTATACCCAACATGCAGTAGGTTAATTAGTTGTCATGATGGTGGTGGAGAACACTGGTGACTGTGAAGGACATGGTATATGATCCACAGCATTTTCATACTCATCAGAACATCCAGAGAGTCCTGTAAGCTGTATGGAGGACTTTGCATTCAGTACGTCTCTCTGCTCATTTATTTAAGTTTTGAAAGAAGCTCCATGAAGCGAATTCACACTGAAGATTCTTCTCATTCTGATTAACTGACTTGCAACTTTTCCACCCCCAAGCTCTCTCTTCTAATTATTGATTTCTCTGCTCGCAGTCTCTCTCTGCTTGCTTTATCACACTTGCACTCTTCATCTGTACATTATTTTTACCCTCTCAGCACATTGTCTCCTTGCTCCCCCTCTCACCCCTGCCCTCCAGCTTCCTATTTCTGTGCTGATGGTCTTTATTTTCCTTTGCCTCTTTCTCTGTCTCACTGTCTCTTCCTCCTGTACAGATTTGTTACTGTTTTTCAGCTTTGATTTTAATTTAGCTCAGCAGTACGTTGATCCTAATCTACCAATTCATTAATGGGATTAGAGAGACAGAGACAGAGAGTTTAAATGTTGAAAACAGGCACAATTCTCTCTTGATCTGTTGGCTCATTTGCAAAAGAGAGAGAGTGAGATGGATTAGGGGTATTTTTAGCTTTGAGACCTACTGTAAAAGATGAGCAACTGTCATAAAGCACAAAAAGTCAATGAAAGAAGAACAGAAGGATGAGCCAAGTACAATGACTTCAATTTCAATTTTATTCATAAAGTCCAATATCAATTAATTACAGTACTTTACAGAGAGGATGGTTGTGGTATATGCAAATATATTACAGTAGGTATAAAGGTATGAAAAATTAAATACCGCCCAAGCCTAATGTAGAACAACATGGCAGACTCTATGGAAGAGCACCTACTCTTTATGTATATATTAATGGCTCATTCTACAGTAACGAAAACACAATGATTATACACTAAAAAAATATAGTTAAATATGAATATGATATTCCATTTCTGCCAATAGACACCCCTAAATCCTACACACTGGACCTTTAAGTGATGCTGCAAAGAAACTATGGTAAAGATACTGTCTTTATATCCCTGTTTACATTCTGTCTCTGTCTCTCAGGCTCTGTCCTTCCTCGGGTTGGATGTCACAGAGGAGAAGAGGAAGAAGTTGAGACAGAGTCTGACCACAGACCCACAAGGCACTGTGGCCTATGGAGGTGAAGCACACACACAGAAACACACTCACAAACACACTCACACTTCCAGTTGTGTCAACAGCAAGGTGAAATATCTGCGTTGAAATCCTGTCATATCACAGGCTCCATGTGATGGCTGCATGTCAGCAAGTGTCAGTGAGTGGCTGTGTCACTTGGGTGCAGTGTCACATTGAGTAACCATGAAGCAGCTCTGTGTCTGTTTGTAGCCAGGCAGACATTTCTATGATGCTCCATACCTGTAACTCTTATCACAGCAGGAGCTGGGTCATAAATGCTATGATATTATAAAATGATATTTGTTTATTGCTACTAATTACTAATCAGTACGAATTCTATCAACTAATTAAGGTGTCATAAAATAAATCTTCAAATGTATGCTAAAATATTAAGTTAAATAACATATCATAAACACTTTTAGGTACGAGAAAATTAAGTTAGAATTTCATTTCTTCAGGGCTGCAATTAATTATCGGTACTAATGTCTTCCAGACCTATAGTATATGTATACATGGTGAAGCATTTTTGTCACTCTTAAATCAAAACATCAGGATTATTTGGGTGTTTCGATTAGATGCAAATAAAATCGGGAACCAAGTCATGTGGTGTAGGATTCTATGGCAACAAACATGACACATAGTGCAAAGGTAAGAGATATAGCAAGGCAAAATGGCAAGCTGGGATTGGTTTTTACTCTCACTTTTGCAGGCAAGCGTGTTTACAAACAGTGAGTGGTTATCCTGCAGAGTATAAGTTGGCAAACAACCCCACTTTGATCCACAATGTTTCATTCTATTTTGTCAAACCCCAAATCCCTCAACAAATTACTTCTCAGATGGTTTGGTGTCATGATTATCTTGGCAAAGTTCACTAGTTCTCTTTATTTTGCATTGATAAAGATAGCAGCTACCTAAAAACACTTTACTATCTTCTTATAGCCTTTTCCTGCTTTGTGGGCATCACTTATTTTAGTTTTCAGAGTGCTAGGCAGCTGTTTAGAGGAGCCCATGGCTACTGATTGTTGGGACAAGGTTTCAGGAGTCAGAATATTTATAAAGCTTTGAAATATGCATCAGCTGGCATTTTACTAATGATGATTGTGAGCAAGCCATAGCCCTAACAAGCTCTCCTGTCTTTAGATTAGTATTCTTTGGTTTGGTAGCCATGGTAACCCTGGCCTCTTTGTCACCAATAGCAAACATTTCTGTCTGTATTTTTCTGTTGACTCTTAGACTTCGTGGAGGCCACCCGGAACATTTTCCAGGAGAACCTGGAGGAGCTGGGTTTAGGGACGGGACCCTTCATGTTTTCCTATCATGAAGCAGCTAGTTTGATGGACACGTCCGCATTCCACTCCCCCGTAAGCAGTCCTTACACAGCTTTTCACATGCTAGCACTCTCACACAGAGTATATTTACAAGATACCTAACAGGTGTAGCTTCATTTGCTTCATTGTCATGAAGGTAACCTATAAAATACATGACTGTGTACACGTGTGTGTGTGTGTGTGTGTGTGTGTGTGTGTGTGTGTGTGTGTGTGTGTGTGTGTGTGTTTGCAGACATATGAATCAGAATGCAGCTACAGCAGTGAGGAGATGGAACAGTTTCAGACAGAGGTGAAGCAGCTGCAAACCCAGATGAAACAGCTGAAGGTGAACTCAGACACAGACACACAGTTACATACATGACATTTTCTTACAATGTGGAAAAACTTCTAGCAAAGTAAAATATAAGGGACTACAATTCTAAAGTGTTTTTCAGTCAAAGAAGCCACTGAGTCTTAGGGATAAAATCGTAAGGTGGCCTTGAGCCAGTGGCCAAAGCTGAGTTGGAAAACAACTGACACCTGTCTATGGTAACCAAATAAAATGAAATGAATGAGGGCAAAAGGAAGCATTTTCTCTGTTATGTAGTCTGGTTTCACTGAGCCACAGAAGTGCTCAGACCCTCTGACCTGATTGATACAGCTGTCAAAACCCTCCCAGGCTTCATCTGCTGCCTCTCTTGGCAGGTGATGCTGAAGGACATGGAGCATAGCAAGAAAACCCTGGAGGAGGAGCTGCAGAAGACCTCAGAGGTGAGACTCGAGCCAAGACAGTATATGGAGTATAAACAGTATAGACCGTGTCACTGCTATACTGCTCCTAGGGCAACATCTTTGATCCCTGTTTACTTCCTGTTAGCTAAGGCATCAACAAATGTTCTAAGAGGAAATACACCCATATAGAATGTTTATGTTGTCAAGTTTGAAACAGACAATAAAGTAATTGAATGTTATCCACTGGTTTGTGAACTCCTGTTTTGAAGACTCAAATTTGGCATATTGGCTGTTGCCATCTTGGATTTTTGGAGCCAGAAATGACAATATTTGGACAAGAGGGTGGAGATAACCCTAATGCTAGCCGCTAGCTTAGTTAGCACTGTGCATTTACAGCTATTAGCTGTGATATACTAATAGAGTGCTGCAGGGATGACATTTATTTAGTTCACATAACCAGTTTCCTCAGCAAATAGCCTATGGAATTTTCCCACTGGCTTTTGACTTCTTGCAGAAAATAAGCTCTGTGAAGAACAAAGTTTTATGATAATTACACATTTTGTTCAACAAGATAATTGTCACAAATGAACACCAGTTTTATGATTTTTGAAGCGTAAATGCAATCAAAAAAATGATAATTACACCACGTTCGCATGACTTCACTGTTGCCACCACAACAAGGCTGTATAGTCGTGTTGGACATGATGACGTTCTATAGTCTCATTTAGCCACTCCAGCAACCTTCTTTTTTAAGACAGGTAAAGGCTTCAAAATTTATGAGTGGGGTATTTACTGAGGTATTTGATGTCATAGAACAAAACGTGAAAGTCTCTTCAGCCTGTGACAGACCTTGTTTCAGGCATCTAACCAAAAACTCATTCAAAAAACCCCACTGACTTCAAGAGGAGCTAACCAGGAGTGCTAAAATACTAACTCATTTCTGGGTTTTAGGACTCATTTCTGCACAACGATATGCTAATTTTCACTAGTGAAAAACAGGCTTAAGACCACTTCTTTAAAACATGTACTTATCAGAAAAACTGAATATCCGACTCCTTGAGTCTCTTTTAGTACAACCAAACGCTGAACAAGACGTTTTTAGGCAACCAAAAAGTAACAATAAACTTTCATGAACTGAAAACACACTAAGATCGGGACAGCTATGGCAACGTCTATACTCTGAATCTGGGGTTACACCATGGTTACGTTACCTCACCAACATTATCACTGTGGTGGTGACTTGTCAATGAACGGCACCCACCTGTCACTCACAGCAGCCTTGCCTTACATTATGCATAACATTAAGCCTTATTAACATTTAAATAGGCAGTTTAGCACGGGGGTCTATGAGGAATGACTCGCTCTTGCAGCCAGCCTCAAGTGGCCATTCAAGGAACTGCAGTTTTTGGCACTTCCATGTTGCATGGCTGTTATTTTCCATCTATTTAGATGATGGAACCAGTTAGATTTGTTCACAAATATAAAATAAAAGAATCAACTATAGAAGTATGCATAGCGTTGCATCACATGCTACACATGAATACATTTACCACTCTGTTGTCCTTCCCAGAAAGCATGTCTGACTGTGGAGGAGAACACCCGTCTGAAGAGTCGTCTGCAGGCAGCGGAGGCTGAGGCAGGCCAGCGGCAGGCCAGCAGTGCGGAGCAGGACTACGAGGAGGTTATACAGCTGCTGGAAGCTGAGATCAGAGACCTGAAGAACCAGCTGGCCAGCAAGAGGCAAACACGAGGAATGGAGTCCTCCAAGGTGAGTCTCAAGCAGGTATTTAACAATTTCTGTTGTATGTTATTTTTTACTTTTATCCTTATTACATTTCAGAAACAGTGTACTTTTGACTCCACATTTATTTCAGTGTGTAAGTATGTTGTGTGTATGTGTGTTACTATGTACTTCATAGATTTGGATTTTACATACAATACATGTAATCAACAAATAAAATGCATACCCAACAATAGGGCTAGGTAGTGACTTTAGGTTCTTTTATCTCAGACATGTTAGGATATTACATACCTTGACATGTTTCGGCGGAAACTTCGGCCTTCCTCAGAAGTGTCACTTGGTGGTGGTTGTGACGCGTCTTTATCAGCTGATCTGTCAATCAGCCAACACTAGGGAGCCATCTGCTGTCCGTCCGCCGCCTCTCCAGGATGCTGCTCCAGGTGTGGGAGAGCATGTATGCCCCCTCGTCCCTGTTCATTGTCCCTGGGCCCCGCTTCCTTATTTCAATAGCCTCCATGATCCAGCGCCGGTATTTGTTGTCCTCAGTGCATAGTCCAAGAAACCTACAAATCAGCCATAACAGATCACTGCAAAAGAGAAAATCATCTTATGGACTGGGATAAAAGAATCTAAAGTCACTATCATAAACTAAAGACATAATGAACACCATTGAACTAATAGGGCTAGGTGATATGAAGAAAGTCAAATATCACAATATTATTTACCGAATACATCTATCAATATTGTGATGATTTTATAGGGTTGACTAATCCACAAAATATTAACATAGAGATATAAATAATAGTTTAGCTACAACAGTCTGGTGAGTTATGAAAATGACATCACTTCACTGTAATGCAGCCTTTTAAAGGGTCTATGTTTAATTCAAAACATATGAATTGACTCTCAACAATCTCTGCCAGCATCAGAAACTTGTGCACAGACTTGTTTAAAATCCGCCGGAGGCTTGTTTCTGTGGGATGGCACCTGTAACACCTACAGACAGGAGGTAAACAGATAGAGCAGCTGTGTGTGGAACAACCTCTGCAGCTATATGAGCTCAAGCCGAGAGGCAACAATTGACTGTGCAGACATGAACCCTCTCCTACAGATAACATCGCATGGAATTTAAATAGCATTGAGCCAAGCTTTTCCTTTCCTCTGTTCTATCTCCATCCTCTGTCACAGGCTGGAGGCCCTGCAGCAGCGTCAGTGTGCCCCAGCTTTTCTCTGTGATGCACAGCCCTGCTGAAAGAGCCACAGCGCTTTGCCTCTGTTTTCACCCGCAGCAGCCTGCTTTGATGAAAAGAAGGCTTTATATTTATTTCCTCTGGCTCTCAGGCTTACTGCCTCACTACCTGTGGCTTTTCATCTCAGGTGGTAAATCCTCTGGCTGTACACTGGCATACGGCCTTACAGGATTCCTGTGAGGCAGAGCATTATCCAGTGGCAAATATGATGAGAGAATAACAGAAATGAGGACAGCAGGTTCTGAAACCTCATCACTACTCTCCTCTGAAGACCAAAATAAATATGACAGCTGCTGAGTACATGGTCACGTGGTTAGATGAGTTTAAATATGTGGTCTAATCTAGTGGAACCTTCCTCCTACACCTTCTTCTTTCATTTTTAGGGGTTCAAGTCTGTTGGGTTGAAACCATATTATTTTTGTGCTGATTTATTATTATTTTTCTTTCTTTGTTTATTGTTGACATACCGAAACAAATGATTGATTGTGTGTGTGATGTGTGTTTCTCAGGATGAGGTGCTGGAGCTGAACAAGAGACTGACAACTATCGATTGCCAGCTGAAGAAGTCTGAGCTGAGCAGGAAACACCTGGAGATCTCCAACAAGAAGCTGCTGGGCTTTGCACAGGTACAACTTTAACTGGACACTCTCACATTGAATTTGATTTTCTCTGTTCATTCACTCCTTCCATTTTGTTTTAATGAAGTTTTCTACAGTAAAGCATGTCACTGAAAACACACTAAGATCGGGACAGCTATGGCAACATCTATACTCTGTGAATCTGGGGTTACACCATGGTTATGTTACCTCACCAACATTATCACTGTGGTGGTGACTTGTCCAAGGAACGGCACCCACCTGTCACTCACAGCAGCCTTGCCTTTCATTATGCATAACATTAAGCCTTATTAACATTTAAATAGGCAGTTTAGCATGGGGGTCTATGAGGAATGACTCGCTCTTGGAGCCAGCCTCAAGTGGCCATTCAAGGAACTGCAGTTTTTGGCACTTCCATGTTGCATGGCCATTCAAGGAACTGCAGTTTTTGGCACTTCCATGTTGCATGGCTGTTATTTTCCATCTATTTCAATGATGGAACCAGTTAGATTTGTTCACAAATATAAAATAAAAGAATCGACTATAGAAGTATGCATAGCGTTGCATCACATGCTACACATGAATACATTTACCACTCTGTTGTCCTTCCCATGTCTGACTGTGGAGGAGAACACCCGTCTGAAGAGACAAATCTCTAAAATGATTTCTGTAACTTTGCTGTCATTTTTAATCATTTTTAATCAGTCATTTTTAAACAGATCAGCTAGATCAGCTTACAGTTTGACTGGTTCATAGCCCATATTTGACAGTAGCTTGTTTAAAAGATAAGTGCTGTATTTGTAGTCATTTCTAGTTTTCTGTAGAGTTTGATAAAAGTAATTCATTACCTAACAGGCCTTTAAGACTGTCAATAGATGAAAACAGACTCCACGACAATCAGCATGTGTTCTGTCCCATTTCATAATCCATGCAGAGTGGGACACTTCATGCAGTCTCATACACTGGATTCAACAGACAGACAGCACGCGGAGCTATTCAGAAACACCTGACAGTTTTTAACATCCTCATGCCCTACAGTACTAGTTCCCTAAACTGTTCTGGAGCCAGTCTGCCCCCCAGTGGCCGAGAGACACACTGCAGCTCCCTGCAACATTTGATAAACCAGACAGACTTGTCTCACCCTTTCTTTTAAAGTCACTTGTTTGAAGAAGGTTTTCAAGTCTTAAGCAGCAAAAGAACAACGTAGTGGGATTGGTCCACATGCATGAGTCATATATATGGATTGGTCTGTCTTTTCTTGCTTCTGAAAGGCTTAAGTTCAGTGACAAACACGACTCTACTGGCAGTCAGGCTGTAGACTATGGCACTAAATTTGTACATGAAAGACCACTTCGATAAAGATCAGACAGCATATTCATAAGGATCTTACCTTACTACTAGGGGCTCTCCTAAATGCAATTAAAAATTCCCTCTTATGAGCTACCCGCAAATTTGTTCAGTCAGGTAGGAGATTTGATCCGATACCACACGATAT
Source organism: Epinephelus moara (assembly GCF_006386435.1). NCBI lineage: Eukaryota > Metazoa > Chordata > Actinopteri > Perciformes > Serranidae > Epinephelus > Epinephelus moara. Next base: position 6,941,990 of record NC_065523.1, on the reverse strand, counting down.
GATACCATATGATATGATACGCTAATCCTTTATTCCTCCCACAGCGGAGAAATTTGCAACATTACAGCAGCAAAGGGATAGTGCAAACAGGAAGCATCAACAGAAAAAAACAAAGCAATGTATTTGTACGAATCAGTAAAAAGAAACAGACAGATCTGTATATAATAACCAAGCTGTACAAAACAAAGAGCAATATAATAAATAAACTATTAAAACACAAAGCAATATAATAAGTAAGCAGCAAAAAGAAGCGAAATATAATAAAGAGACAGACTAAATGGCTGATCTCACATTATAGACTGATGAAAGTATAGATATTGAACAGTTTAGCATATACTCATATTGAGTGATGATTGTAAGCAGTAAAAATGAAAGCAAGATATAATAATGAGAGTGAATGGCAGAGTTTACATTATTGCATGCATCATTTGTAGATACTTCACAGTTGGTATGTGCAGATATTTCATAAGTGATAATTGATTGTCCATGATTTTCATACTGTATGTGTGGTCTACTGTCATTCTGAGTGGGAGCTCTATTTGTTGGAACGGTGGCTTTGAAATCAGACCTCCCCATCGGCTCTGAAAACACTTTATCACCTTCTCTGTCTTTGAGACCTTCAGGTCCTTGTTTCGGTGTCACATGAAGACTTGGTATCTGAATTGGTTCAGTGTTATTAAGAAATCAATGTCAATTCAGAACTTCACATAATTCTTATTGTGTCCTCAGAACGTCCACAAAGTGCTGACAACACCCAGCCTGTTTGGAGGAGAAGGCGGGTAAGAGGCTTTGAACAGCTACTGCTCTACATCACATCTTTAGTCACCCACAGGCAGCTCTGCAGCAAGAGTCCTGCTGTAACCACTCTTCCTCTGTGTGTTCTGTTTACCAGGAGCAACAGGTCATCTCCCGCCACTGACAGCCCTGACACCCCGTCACCACTCCCTGATCCCGCCTTCCAACTGGCTGTGGAGGCCAAAGAGCTGGTGGCAGGAGTCTGCACCCCCACTGCTGATGACAGAGGTACGGAGAACACACTAGAAATACACCAGAGCAGGCTGAAAAAGACTACACTGGAATACTCTACAACACACGACACACTGGAGCTGAAATAATGAGTTCTTTAATTGATTTAATAATGGATTCATTGTGAAATCAAATTTGATACTCAATTAATGTTCACTGATATATATTTATGTTTAATCATTCTGAGATGGTTTGGTCAAGCATGATAGAAACAGGCTCAGTCTGCTGCAGGTTACATTGTAACTCAAATTACTCTATTATTGATTTTATTTATTTTCACTTTCTGTTTTACAATTTTTTTTTTCAATGATCATGTTAAAAATGTTTCATCCTCGGCTAATTTCACAGCAGTTGGTAGATTAAGTTTTGATAGTGTGTGTAAAAGTGAAGGATGAACCTGACTGGCTGGTCAGTCACACTGAATGCAAAGCCAATTTTCGTCTTGCATTACTCACACAAATACAGCTGCTGGAGTGTTTTTTCTTTTTGGACTATTTTGCATTTGGTGAATATTCACCCTTCACAGTGGTGCTAATGGTTTTGCCAATTGAGGAAGGCAGCTACCCGCAAGCTTAATTTGTTGTAAAGTATAACCATTAACTTGAATCAAGAGATGTGAACACAGTTAAGATGGAGGCTCCATGCTCTGAATCAGCATGAACCAGATGGCAGCACTCTTTATCTTTCATCTTGACCACAGAGGCACATTACTGAGTCGCTCTTTCCATTGGTTACATTCCACAATAAAAGACTGACTTAAATTACTCAGAGCATTTTTTCTAAGAAGCAACTAAGAAAAATAGCTTAAACAAGTCACAAATAAATACCATATTTTGAGAACTTAATTATGTAGTCCTATGGCATCACTCACTAATCTCTGAGCCCTCTTGTCTGCTTTGTCTCTGTAATGTTACAGTGATGATGATGAGCTGTAGAGCTCCTGGTGCATGCAGACAGCGACAATACGTTTGTCCATCATTTCTGATTCTCGGTCAATTCAGGTTATTCACAACTAGATCTCAACACTGATAGGCCTCACATCACATGAATTTTTCGCACATGTTGAAAATATTTAAACTGGCATGATTATGTGAATTTCATGTGTTAGACTGATTCCTAACTTGACGCGAACAAGTGAACAAGGGAACATCAGATTGTTCCAGTTACTCCCAGTGAGGATGTCGTGAGCTGCTTCATGCTATAGCAAACGGGCTGAGGGAGGTGGTTAAAAACCACTTGCCCTGGCTCTATTTTTGTTAAGCTTCGTGCACCCTCCGACCTATTTTCAGAGCAACAGAAAGTTGCTGCTCTGGCTCGATCAGGGCTCGATAGGCTCCCTGAATGTTGTTGTCGCTCTTAGTATTTTTAGTAATTACTAATACAAGTAATTTAAGTAATATGAGTAATATAAGTAATTATATTTTAGCAATTTTTCGTGCTCCATCCCCAAGAGTTCGCCCACTCACTGTATGTTAGGAAGATGCGTTAGCATCATTCACGTTGTCTGGCACAAATACGCACCTGTTTGCATCTTTGCATTGACTTTGTATGTAATCACGTTTGGTATGAAAGCACCATTACTGAGCTTAATACTGAATGGAGCTGGTGGGATGGTGTCCAGTGCTGCTTCATCAGTTGCTGGCACATCAACTATCCTTGTCACACACCACAAGATACAGATGATGATACTGAGCATGTTAAAGTATTTGATTTTGTTTGTTTGTCTTTTTCTGTCCAACTGTGATTGACCTTTAGAGTCACCGAGTGCATCAGAGGCAGCATCAGTCCCAGATGTTAACCCTCATCATATGTGAGCAACAAAGAGCCAGAGAGGACTGTGAGAGGACCTGGGCACGCTGAAGAGGCTGAATCAGCAGCTGAACCCACGATGGAAGACGTCATAGTCAACAGACTGGACACCATCCAACACGCCTTCTCAAAATAATATCACTTCAATCCAATCCAATCAAATCCTCAGTTGACAGAGACAGATCAAACACAACATGTTTTAATGCCAAAGTTTGCTCGCACACATCAAATTAGTGTCTTCTTTTGAAATATTCGACAAGTCTTTCTGGAGGGTTCAGCAGCAGCAAGGTGTGTTGCAGTCAGCTGTGACCCGAGGCCTCTCATCATTCGCCCATAATCTATGTACAGAAGTCTCTATGAGAAATGCTCTGCCAAATAAAAAGTCTGCTGGAATTCTCTCTCTTGTTACTCAGACAGCAGGTGGTGTTGGAGGAGCTGCATGACCAAGTCCACAACACACACATGCTGCTGTAAACCTTGTTAATACTCCTTCCTGACCACTTTTCTAACCCCTCCCACACACACACACACACAGTTTCACTCCCTGGATTGCATGTATAGGAGGACTTGTTAGCTTGGAAAGAACAATCAGAGCTGGTCTGTTCAATGAGTCTTCCTCTGTGTCATAATAACTCGCTGCCATCTGCCTCCATCACACAACTTCGCTTCTTTGCTCTGCCACAGGGCTTATGAACTGTTGAGCAAAAGTAGAAAACAAACCAACAGTGTCCCTTTGTCCATCTTGATACCTCTCCTCGTGCCCTTATTCATTAAAGAAAGGCAAAGAATGAAGTATTCAGAGATACTGGAGTGGAGCAGTGTTTGTCATCTGTGGCTTTGTACTGCATGATTCATATTGATGTGTCTCCTGCATCCAGGAGTGGCTTTGATGTCGCTGTAGCTCCTGCTGTGTAAACCTGTGTTTGGTAGTCACAGAGTCTAGGCAGCCATAGGCTACACGTGGAACATTCATTTCATTTATATGAACAGCTGCAAATACTTTTAAAAATACTGACATGCCCTGTACTTCAACAAAATTGCATCTTTGGTGTGGCCTCATATCTTTCTGTTACTGTTTTATATTAAAGGACTAACTGCTAACTGGATCTGATGGTGTGTTTACTCCGATTTCTTAACGTCATATTTCCACTACTAACTAAAACTGTTTACTCGGTAAACATGTTTATTTCTGCTGTAAAGTTGGGCATTTTAACACTGGAGTCTATGGGGATTGACTCAGAGCCAGCCTCAAGTGGGCACTAGAGGAACTGCAGTTTTTGGCTTAATTTTCAGCCTGGAGGTTGCCACTAGGCCAGGGACCTACCACCCCACCACTCCCCAAAAGAGAGAGAGAGAGAGAGAGAGAGAGAGAGAGAGAGAGAAGAGAGAGAG